>NW_027513634.1:0-161730 GCF_048772815.1 Callospermophilus lateralis | reverse complement strand
AACAAACCATAGAGATAGAACTTAGAACTACTTCATTTGGTCAAGTTTCAAGGAGCTAGCACAAACCGTGTTTGATTTAGAGTTTCAAACACATCTATCTATATAGCAGAAAACAGAGTGAAACCTAAAAATTCAAAGTGTTACTGGAAACGAACGCTTGAACCTAGAAGAGTGAAAATTGGGCAGCCAAGTGGGCTTAGTGAACTGATCATTACCACCAAGTATCATCAAGATTTGGTTAGAAAATGGTTGCTGAGATTTGAGCAAACTAGTAGTTTTTTGGAAGCTTGGCAACCCCTTTCAAACGAAAGTGTTCTTCGCCAGTCTCTGCATTTGGTACTTCAAGAGGAAACAAACCATACATGTAGAACTTAGAACTACTTCATTTTGTCAAGTTTCACGGAGCTAGCACAAACCGTGTTTGATTTAGAGTTTCAAACACATTTATCTATATAGCAGAAAACAGAGTGAAACCTAAAAATTCAAACTGTTACTGGAAAAGAACGCTTGAACCTAGAAGAGTGAAAGTTGGGCAGCCAAGTGGGATTAGTGAACTGATCATTACCACCAAGTATCATAAAGATTTGGTGAAAAAATGGTTGCTGAGATTTCAGCAAACTAGTAGTTTTTTGGAAGATTGGCAAGCCCTTTCAAACGAAAGTGTTCTTCGCCAGTCTCTGCATTTGGTACTTCAAGAGGAAACAAACCATAGAGATAGAACTTAGAACTACTTCATTTTGTCAAGTTTCACGGAGCTAGCACAAACCGTGTTTGATTTAGAGTTTCAAACACATCTATCTATATAGCAGAAAACAGAGTGAAACCTAAAAATTCAAACTGTTACTGGAAACGATCGCTTGAACCTAGAAGAGTGAAAGTTGGGCAGCCAGGTGGGATTAGTGAACTGATCATTACCACCAAGTATCATAAAGATTTGGTGAAAAAATGGTTGCTGAGATTTCAGCAAACTAGTAGTTTTTTGGAAGCTTGGCAACCCCTTT
Source organism: Callospermophilus lateralis (assembly GCF_048772815.1). NCBI lineage: Eukaryota > Metazoa > Chordata > Mammalia > Rodentia > Sciuridae > Callospermophilus > Callospermophilus lateralis. Next base: position 160,729 of record NW_027513634.1, on the reverse strand, counting down.
CAAACGAAAGTGTTTTTCGCCAGTCTCTGCATGGGGTACTTCAAGAGGAAACAAACCATAGAGATAGAACTTAGAACTACTTCATTTGGTCAAGTTTCAAGGAGCTAGCACAAACCGTGTTTGATTTAGAGTTTCAAACACATCTATCTATATAGCAGAAAACAGAGTGAAACCTAAAAATTCAAAGTGTTACTGGAAACGAACGCTTGAACCTAGAAGAGTGAAAATTGGGCAGCCAAGTGGGCTTAGTGAACTGATCATTACCACCAAGTATCATCAAGATTTGGTTAGAAAATGGTTGCTGAGATTTGAGCAAACTAGTAGTTTTTTGGAAGCTTGGCAACCCCTTTCAAACGAAAGTGTTCTTCGCCAGTCTCTGCATTTGGTACTTCAAGAGGAAACAAACCATACATGTAGAACTTAGAACTACTTCATTTTGTCAAGTTTCACGGAGCTAGCACAAACCGTGTTTGATTTAGAGTTTCAAACACATTTATCTATATAGCAGAAAACAGAGTGAAACCTAAAAATTCAAACTGTTACTGGAAAAGAACGCTTGAACCTAGAAGAGTGAAAGTTGGGCAGCCAAGTGGGATTAGTGAACTGATCATTACCACCAAGTATCATAAAGATTTGGTGAAAAAATGGTTGCTGAGATTTCAGCAAACTAGTAGTTTTTTGGAAGATTGGCAAGCCCTTTCAAACGAAAGTGTTCTTCGCCAGTCTCTGCATTTGGTACTTCAAGAGGAAACAAACCTTAGAGATAGAACGTAGAACTACTGTCATTGTGTTAAGTTTCACGAAGCTAGCACAAACCGTGTTTGATTTAGAGTTCGAACTGCATCTGTCAATATAGGAGAAAACAGAGTGAAACCTAAAAATTCAAACTGTTACTGCAAACGGATGCTTCAACGTAGGAGAACGAAACTTGGGCATCCAAGTGGGATTGGTGTACTGATCATTACTTGAAAGTATCATGAAGATTGGATGAAAAAATGTACGTTGTGATTTCAGGAGACTGTAGTTTTTTGGCAGCCTAACAACGCCTTTCATTGAATGAGTTATTCGCCAGCCTGTGCTTAAGGCTACATCAAGAGGAAACAAACCTTAGAGATAGAACGTAGAACTACTGTATTGTGTCAAGTTTCAAGAAGCTAGCACAAACCGTGTTTGATTTAGAGTTCGAACTGCATCTGTCAATATAGGAGAAAACAGAGTGAAACCTAAAAATTCAAACTGTTACTGCAAACGGATGCTTCAACGTAGGAGAACGAAACTTGGGCATCCAAGTGGGATTGCTGTACTGATCATTACATGAAAGTATCATGAAGATTGGATGAAAAAAATGTATGTTGAGATTTCAGGAGACTCTAGTTATTGGAAGTTTGGCAATCCCTTTCAATATAAGTGTTATTCGCCAGTCTGTGCTTAAGGCTACATCAAGAGGAAACAAACCTTAGAGATAGAACGTAGAACTACTGTATTGTGTCACGTTTCAAGAAGCTAGCACAAACCGTGTTTGATTTAGAGTTCTAACTGCATCTGTCAATATAGAAGAAAACGCAGTGAAACCTAAAAATTCAAACTGTTACTGCAAACGGATGCTTCAACGTAGGAGAACGAAACTTGGACATCCAAGTTTGATTGGAGTACTGCTCATTATTTGAAAGTATCAGGAAGGTCGGAAAAAAAAATATATGTTGTGATTTCAGGAGACTGTAGTTTTTTGGCAGCCTAACAACGCCTTTCATTGAATGAGTTATTCGCCAGCCTGTGCTTAAGGCTACATCAAGAGGAAACAAACCTTAGAGATAGAACGTAGAACTACTGTATTGTGTCAAGTTTCAAGAAGCTAGCACAAACCGTGTTTGATTTAGAGTTCGAACTGCATCTGTCAATATAGGAGAAAACAGAGTGAAACCTAAAAATTCAAACTGTTACTGCAAACGGATGCTTCAACGTAGGAGAACGAAACTTGGGCATCCAAGTGGGATTGGTGTACTGATCATTACTTGAAAGTATCATGAAGATTGGATGAAAAAATGTATGTTGAGATTTCAGGAGACTCTAGTTTTTGGAAGTTTGGCAACCCCTTTCAATATAAGTGTTATTCGCGAGTCCCTGTATTAGGCTACATCAAGAGGAAACAAACCTTAGAGATAGAACGTAGAACTACTGTATTGTGTCACGTTTCAAGAAGCTAGCACAAACCGTGTTTGATTTAGAGTTCTAACTGCATCTGTCAATATAGAAGAAAACGCAGTGAAACCTAAAAATTCAAACTGTTACTGCAAACGGATGCTTCAACGTAGGAGAACGAAACTTGGACATCCAAGTTTGATTGGAGTACTGCTCATTATTTGAAAGTATCAGGAAGGTCGGAAAAAAAATATATGTTGTGATTTCAGGAGACTGTAGTTTTTTGGCAGCCTAACAACGCCTTTCATTGAATGAGTTATTCGCCAGCCTGTGCTTAAGGCTACATCAAGAGGAAACAAACCTTAGAGATAGAACGTAGAACTACTGTATTGTGTCACGTTTCAAGAAGCTAGCACAAACCGTGTTTGATTTAGAGTTCGAACTGCATCTGTCAATATAGGAGAAAACAGAGTGAAACCTAAAAAATTCAAACTGTTACTGCAAACGGATGCTTCAACGTAGGAGAACGAAACTTGGGCATCCAAGTGGGATTGGTGTACTGATCATTACTTGAAAGTATCATGAAGATTGGATGAAAAAATGTATGTTGTGATTTCAGGAGACTGTAGTTTTTTGGCAGTCTAACAACGCCTTTCATTGAATGAGTTATTCGCCAGCCTGTGCTTAAGGCTACATCAAGAGGAAACAAATCTTAGAGATAGAACGTAGAACTACTGTATTGTGTCAAGTTTCAAGAAGCTAGCACAAACCGTGTTTGATTTAGAGTTCGAACTGCATCTGTCAATATAGGAGAAAACGCAGTGAAACCTAAAAATTCAAACTGTTACTGCAAACGGATGCTTCAACGTAGGAGAACGAAACTTGGGCATCCAAGTGGGATTGGTGTTCTGATCATTACTTGTAAGTATCATGAAGATTGGATGAAAAAATGTATGTTGTGATTTCAGGAGACTGTAGTTTTTTGGCAGCCTAACAACGCCTTTCATTGAATGAGTTATTCGCCAGCCTATGCTTAAGGCTACATCAAGAGGAAACAAACCTTAGAGATAGAACGTAGAACTACTGTATTGTGTCAAGTTTCAAGAAGCTAGCACAAACCGTGTTTGATTTAGAGTTCGAACTGCATCTGTCAATATAGGAGAAAACAGAGTGAAACCTAAAAATTCAAACTGTTACTGCAAACGGATGCTTCAACGTAGGAGAACGATACTTGGGCATCCAAGTGGGATTGCTGTACTGATCATTACTTGAAAGTATCATGAAGATTGGATGAAAAAAATGTATGTTGAGATTTCAGGAGACTCTAGTTTTTGGAAGTTTGGCAATCCGTTTCAATATAAGTGTTATTCGCGAGTCCCTGTATTAGGCTACATCAAGAGGAAACAAACCTTAGAGATAGAACGTAGAACTACTGTATTGTGTCACGTTTCAAGAAGCTAGCACAAACCGTGTTTGATTTAGAGTTCTAACTGCATCTGTCAATATAGAAGAAAACGCAGTGAAACCTAAAAATTCAAACTGTTACTGCAAACGGATGCTTCAACGTAGGAGAACGAAACTTGGACATCCAAGTTTGATTGGAGTACTGCTCATTATTTGAAAGTATCAGGAAGGTCGGAAAAAAAATATATGTTGTGATTTCAGGAGACTGTAGTTTTTTGGCAGCCTAACAACGCCTTTCATTGAATGAGTTATTCGCCAGCCTGTGCTTAAGGCTACATCAAGAGGAAACAAACCTTAGAGATAGAACGTAGAACTACTGTATTGTGTCAAGTTTCAAGAAGCTAGCACAAACCGTGTTTGATTTAGAGTTCGAACTGCATCTGTCAATATAGGAGAAAACAGAGTGAAACCTAAAAATTCAAACTGTTACTGCAAACGGATGCTTCAACGTAGGAGAACAAAACTTGGGCATCCAAGTGGGATTGGTGTACTGATCATTACTTGAAAGTATCATGAAGATTGGATGAAAAAATGTATGTTGTGATTTCAGGAGACTGTAGTTTTTTGGCAGCCTAACAACGCCTTTCATTGAATGAGTTATTCGCCAGCCTGTGCTTAAGGCTACATCAAGAGGAAACAAACCTTAGAGATAGAACGTAGAACTACTGTATTGTGTCACGTTTCAAGAAGCTAGCACAAACCGTGTTTGATTTAGAGTTCGAACTGCATCTGTCAATATAGGAGAAAACAGAGTGAAACCTAAAAATTCAAACTGTTACTGCAAACGGATGCTTCAACGTAGGAGAACGATACTTGGGCATCCAAGTGGGATTGCTGTACTGATCATTACTTGAAAGTATCATGAAGATTGGATGAAAAAAATGTATGTTGAGATTTCAGGAGACTCTAGTTTTTGGAAGTTTGGCAATCCGTTTCAATATAAGTGTTATTCGCGAGTCCCTGTATTAGGCTACATCAAGAGGAAACAAACCTTAGAGATAGAACGTAGAACTACTGTATTGTGTCACGTTTCAAGAAGCTAGCACAAACCGTGTTTGATTTAGAGTTCTAACTGCATCTGTCAATATAGAAGAAAACGCAGTGAAACCTAAAAATTCAAACTGTTACTGCAAACGGATGCTTCAACGTAGGAGAACGAAACTTGGACATCCAAGTTTGATTGGAGTACTGCTCATTATTTGAAAGTATCAGGAAGGTCGGAAAAAAAATATATGTTGTGATTTCAGGAGACTGTAGTTTTTTGGCAGCCTAACAACGCCTTTCATTGAATGAGTTATTCGCCAGCCTGTGCTTAAGGCTACATCAAGAGGAAACAAACCTTAGAGATAGAACGTAGAACTACTGTATTGTGTCAAGTTTCAAGAAGCTAGCACAAACCGTGTTTGATTTAGAGTTCGAACTGCATCTGTCAATATAGGAGAAAACAGAGTGAAACCTAAAAATTCAAACTGTTACTGCAAACGGATGCTTCAACGTAGGAGAACGAAACTTGGGCATCCAAGTGGGATTCGTGTACTGATCATTACTTGAAAGTATCATGAAGATTGGATGAAAAAATGTATGTTGTGATTTCAGGAGACTGTAGTTTTTTGGCAGCCTAACAACGCCTTTCATTGAATGAGTTATTCGCCAGCCTGTGCTTAAGGCTACATCAAGAGGAAACAAACCTTAGAGATAGAACGTAGAACTACTGTATTGTGTCACGTTTCAAGAAGCTAGCACAAACCGTGTTTGATTTAGAGTTCGAACTGCATCTGTCAATATAGGAGAAAACAGAGTGAAACCTAAAAATTCAAACTGTTACTGCAAAAGGATGCTTCAACGTAGGAGAACGAAACTTTTGCATCCAAGTGGGATGGTGTACTGATCATTACTTGAAAGTATCATGAAGATTGGATGAAAAAATGTATGTTGTGATTTCAGGAGACTGTAGTTTTTTGGCAGCCTAACAACGCCTTTCATTGAATGAGTTATTCGCCAGCCTGTGCTTAAGGCTACATCAAGAGGAAACAAACCTTAGAGATAGAACGTACAACTACTGTATTGTGTCAAGTTTCAAGAAGCTAGCACAAACCGTGTTTGATTTAGAGTTCGAACTGCATCTGTCAATATAGGAGAAAACAGAGTAAAACCTAAAAATTCAAACTGTTACTGCAAACGGATGCTTCAACGTAGGAGAACGAAACTTGGGCATCCAAGTGGGATTGGTGTACTGATCATTACTTGAAAGTATCATGAAGATTGGATGAAAAAATGTATGTTGTGATTTCAGGAGACTGTAGTTTTTTGGCAGCCTAACAACGCCTTTCATTGAATGAGTTATTCGCCAGCCTGTGCTTAAGGCTACATCAAGAGGAAACAAATCTTAGAGATAGAACGTAGAACTACTGTATTGTGTCAAGTTTCAAGAAGCTAGCACAAACCGTGTTTGATTTAGAGTTCGAACTGTATCTGTCAATATAGGAGAAAACAGAGTGAAACCTAAAAATTCAAACTGTTACTGCAAACGGATGCTTCAACGTAGGAGAACGAAACTTGGGCATCCAAGTGGGATTGGTGTACTGATCATTACTTGAAAGTATCATGAAGATTGGATGAAAAAATGTATGTTGAGATTTCAGGAGACTCTAGTTTTTGGAAGTTTGGCAACCCCTTTCAATATAAGTGTTATTCGCGAGTCCCTGTATTAGGCTACATCAAGAGGAAACAAACCTTAGAGATAGAACGTAGAACTACTGTATTGTGTCACGTTTCAAGAAGCTAGCACAAACCGTGTTTGATTTAGAGTTCTAACTGCATCTGTCAATATAGAAGAAAACAGAGTGAAACCTAAAAATTCAAACTGTTACTGCAAACGGATGCTTCAACGTAGGAGAACGAAACTTGGACATCCAAGTTTGATTGGAGTACTGCTCATTATTTGAAAGTATCAGGAAGGTCGGAAAAAAAATATATGTTGTGATTTCAGGAGACTGTAGTTTTTTGGCAGCCTAACAACGCCTTTCATTGAATGAGTTATTCGCCAGCCTGTGCTTAAGGCTACATCAAGAGGAAACAAACCTTAGAGATAGAACGTAGAACTACTGTATTGTGTCAAGTTTCAAGAAGCTAGCACAAACCGTGTTTGATTTAGAGTTCGAACTGCATCTGTCAATATAGGAGAAAACAGAGTGAAACCTAAAAATTCAAACTGTTACTGCAAACGGATGCTTCAACGTAGGAGAACGAAACTTGGGCATCCAAGTGGGATTGGTGTACTGATCATTACTTGAAAGTATCATGAAGATTGGATGAAAAAATGTATGTTGTGATTTCAGGAGACTGTAGTTTTTTGGCAGCCTAACAACGCCTTTCATTGAATGAGTTATTCGCCAGCCTGTGCTTAAGGCTACATCAAGAGGAAACAAACCTTAGAGATAGAACGTAGAACTACTGTATTGTGTCAAGTTTCAAGAAGCTAGCACAAACCGTGTTTGATTTAGAGTTCGAACTGCATCTGTCAATATAGGAGAAAACAGAGTGAAACCTAAAAATTCAAACTGTTACTGCAAACGGATGCTTCAACGTAAAAGAACGAAACTTGGGCATCCAAGTGGGATTGGTGTACTGATCATTACTTGAAAGTATCATGAAGATTGGATGAAAAAATGTATGTTGAGATTTCAGGAGACTCTAGTTTTTGGAAGTTTGGCAACCCCTTTCAATATAAGTGTTATTTGCGAGTCCCTGTATTAGGCTACATCAAGAGGAAACAAACCTTAGAGATAGAACGTAGAACTACTGTATTGTGTCACGTTTCAAGAAGCTAGCACAAACCGTGTTTGATTTAGAGTTCTAACTGCATCTGTCAATATAGAAGAAAACAGAGTGAAACCTAAAAATTCAAACTGTTACTGCAAACGGATGCTTCAATGTAGGAGAACGAAACTTGGACATCCAAGTTTGATTGGAGTACTGCTCATTATTTGAAAGTATCAGGAAGGTCGGAAAAAAAATATATGTTGTGATTTCAGGAGACTGTAGTTTTTTGGCAGCCTAACAACGCCTTTCATTGAATGAGTTATTCGCCAGCCTGTGCTTAAGGCTACATCAAGAGGAAACAAACCTTAGAGATAGAACGTAGAACTACTGTATTGTGTCAAGTTTCAAGAAGCTAGCACAAACCGTGTTTGATTTAGAGTTCGAACTGCATCTGTCAATATAGGAGAAAACAGAGTGAAACCTAAAAATTCAAACTGTTACTGCAAACGGATGCTTCAACGTAGGAGAACGATACTTGGGCATCCAAGTGGGATTGGTGTACTGATCATTACTTGAAAGTATCATGAAGATTGGATGAAAAAAATGTATGTTGAGATTTCAGCAGACTCTAGTTTTTGGAAGTTTGGCAATACCTTTCAATATAAGTGTTATTCGCGAGTCCCTGTATTAGGCTACATCAAGAGGAAACAAACCTTAGAGATAGAACGTAGAACTACTGTATTGTGTCACGTTTCAAGAAGCTAGCACAAACCGTGTTTGATTTAGAGTTCTAACTGCATCTGTCAATATAGAAGAAAACGCAGTGAAACCTAAAAATTCAAACTGTTACTGCAAACGGATGCTTCAACGTAGGAGAACGAAACTTGGACATCCAAGTTTGATTGGAGTACTGCTCATTATTTGAAAGTATCAGGAAGGTCGGAAAAAAAAATATATGTTGTGATTTCAGGAGACTGTAGTTTTTTGGCAGCCTAACAACGCCTTTCATTGAATGAGTTATTCGCCAGCCTGTGCTTAAGGCTAAATCAAGAGGAAACAAACCTTAGAGATAGAACGTAGAACTACTGTATTGTGTCAAGTTTCAAGAAGCTAGCACAAACCGTGTTTGATTTAGAGTTCGAACTGCATCTGTCAATATAGGAGAAAACAGAGTGAAACCTAAAAATTCAAACTGTTACTGCAAACGAATGCTTCAACGTAGGAGAACGAAACTTGGGCATCCAAGTGGGATTGGTGTACTGATCATTACTTGAAAGTATCATGAAGATTGGATGAAAAAATGTATGTTGTGATTTCAGGAGACTGTAGTTTTTTGGCAGCCTAACAACGCCTTTCATTGAATGAGTTATTCGCCAGCCTGTGCTTAAGGCTACATCAAGAGGAAACAAACCTTAGAGATAGAACGTAGAACTACTGTATTGTGTCAAGTTTCAAGAAGCTAGCACAAACCGTGTTTGATTTAGAGTTCGAACTGCATCTGTCAATATAGGAGAAAACAGAGTGAAACCTAAAAATTCAAACTGTTACTGCAAACGGATGCTTCAACGTAGGAGAACGATACTTGGGCATCCAAGTGGGATTGGTGTACTGATCATTACTTGAAAGTATCATGAAGATTGGATGAAAAAAATGTATGTTGAGATTTCAAGAGACTCTAGTTTTTGGAAGTTTGGCAATCCCTTTCAATATAAGTGTTATTCGCGAGTCCCTGTATTAGGCTACATCAAGAGGAAACAAACCTTAGAGATAGAACGTAGAACTACTGTTTTGTGTCACGTTTCAAGAAGCTAGCACAAACCGTGTTTGATTTAGAGTTCTAACTGCATCTGTCAATATAGAAGAAAACGCAGTGAAACCTAAAAATTCAAACTGTTACTGCAAACGGATGCTTCAACGTAGGAGAACGAAACTTGGACATCCAAGTTTGATTGGAGTACTGCTCATTATTTGAAAGTATCAGGAAGGTCGGAAAAAAAATATATGTTGTGATTTCAGGAGACTGTAGTTTTTTGGCAGCCTAACAACGCCTTTCATTGAATGAGTTATTCGCCAGCCTGTGCTTAAGGCTACATCAAGAGGAAACAAACCTTAGAGATAGAACGTAGAACTACTGTATTGTGTCAAGTTTCAAGAAGCTAGCACAAACCGTGTTTGATTTAGAGTTCGAAATGCATCTGTCAATATAGGAGAAAACAGAGTGAAACCTAAAAATTCAAACTGTTACTGCAAACGGATGCTTCAACGTAGGAGAACGAAACTTGGGCATCCAAGTGGGATTGGTGTACTGATAATTACTTGAAAGTATCATGAAGATTGGATGAAAAAATGTATGTTGTGATTTCAGGAGACTGTAGTTTTTTGGCAGCCTAACAACGCCATTCATTGAATGAGTTATTCGCCAGCCTGTGCTTAAGGCTACATCAAGAGGAAACAAACCTTAGAGATAGAACGTAGAACTACTATTGTGTCAAGTTTCAAGAAGCTAGCACAAACCGTGTTTGAGTTAGAGTTCGAACTGCATCTGTCAATATAGGAGAAAACAGAGTGAAACCTAAAAATTCAAACTGTTACTGCAAACGGATGCTTCAACGTAGGAGAACGAAACTTGGGCATCCAAGTGGGATTGGTGTACTGATCATTTCTTGAAAGTATCATGAAGATTGGATGAAAAAATTTATGTTGTGATTTCAGGAGACTGTAGTTTTTTGGCAGCCTAACAACGCCTTTCATTGAATGAGTTATTCGCCAGCCTGTGCTTAAGGCTACATCAAGAGGAAACAAACCTTAGAGATAGAACGTAGAACTACTGTATTGTGTCAAGTTTCAAGAAGCTAGCACAAACCGTGTTTGATTTAGAGTTCGAACTGCATCTGTCAATATAGGAGAAAACAGAGTGAAACCTAAAAATTCAAACTGTTACTGCAAACGGATGCTTCAACGTAGGAGAACGATACTTGGGCATCCAAGTGGGATTGGTGTATTGATCATTATTTGAAAGTATCATGAAGATTGGATGAAAATATGTATGTTGAGATTTCAAGAGACTCTAGTTTTTGGAAGTTTGGCAACCCCTTTCAATATAAGTGTTATTCGCGAGTCCCTGTATTAGGCTACATCAAGAGGAAACAAACCTTAGAGATAGAACGTAGAACTACTGTATTGTGTCACGTTTCAAGAAGCTAGCACAAACCGTGTTTGATTTAGAGTTCTAACTGCATCTGTCAATATAGAAGAAAACGCAGTGAAACCTAAAAATTCAAACTGTTACTGCAAACGGATGCTTCAACGTAGGAGAACGAAACTTGGACATCCAAGTTTGATTGGAGTACTGCTCATTATTTGAAAGTATCAGGAAGGTCGGAAAAAAAATATATGTTGTGATTTCAGGAGACTGTTGTTTTTTGGCAGCCTAACAACGCCTTTCATTGAATGAGTTATTCGCCAACCTGTGCTTAGGCTACATCAAGAGGAAACAAACCTTAGAGATAGAACGTAGAACTGTATTGTGTCAAGTTTCAAGAAGCTAGCACAAACCGTGTTTGATTTAGAGTTCGAACTGCATCTGTCAATATAGGAGAAAACAGAGTGAAACCTAAAAATTCAAACTGTTACTGCAAACGGATGCTTCACGTAGGAGAACGATACTTGGGCATCCAAGTGGGATTGGTGTACTGATCATTACTTGAAAGTATCATAAAGATTGGATGAAAAAAATGTATGTTGAGATTTCAGGAGACTCTAGTTTTTGGAAGTTTGGCAATCCCTTTCAATATAAGTGTTATTCGCGAGTCCCTGTATTAGGCTACATCAAGAGGAAACAAACCTTAGAGATAGAACGTAGCACTACTGTATTGTGTCACGTTTCAAGAAGCTAGCACAAACCGTGTTTGATTTAGAGTTCTAACTGCATCTGTCAATATAGAAGAAAATGCAGTGAAACCTAAAAATTCAAACTGTTACTGCAAACGGATGCTTCAACGTAGTAGAACGAAACTTGGACATCCAAGTTTGATTGGAGTACTGCTCATTATTTGAAAGTATCAGGAAGGTCGGAAAAAAAATATATGTTGTGATTTCAGGAGACTGTAGTTTTTTGGCAGCCTAACAACGCCTTTCATTGAATGAGTTATTCGCCAGCCTGTGCTTAAGGCTACATCAAGAGGAAACAAACCTTAGAGATAGAACGTAGAACTACTGTATTGTGTCAAGTTTCAAGAAGCTAGCACAAACCGTGTTTGATTTAGAGTTCGAACTGCATCTGTCAATATAGGAGAAAACAGAGTGAAACCTAAAAATTCAAACTGTTACTGCAAACGGATGCTTCAACGTAGGAGAACGAAACTTGGGCATCCAAGTGGGATTGGTGTACTGATCATTACTTGAAAGTATCATGAAGATTGGATGAAAAAATGTATGTTGTGATTTCAGGAGACTGTAGTTTTTTGGCAGCCTAACAACGCCTTTCATTGAATGAGTTATTCGCCAGCCTGTGCTTAAGGCTACATCAAGAGGAAACAAACCTTAGAGATAGAACGTAGAACTACTGTATTGTGTCAAGTTTCAAGAAGCTAGCACAAACCGTGTTTGATTTAGAGTTCGAACTGCATATGTCAATATAGGAGAAAACAGAGTGACCTAAAAATTCAAACTGTTAATGCAAACGGATGCTTCAACGTAGGAGAACGAAACTTGGGCATCCAAGTGGGATTGGTGTACTGATCATTACTTGAAAGTATCATGAAGATTGGATGAAAAAATGTATGTTGTGATTTCAGGAGACTGTAGTTTTTTGGCAGCCTAACAACGCCTTTCATTGAATGAGTTATTCGCCAGCCTGTGCTTAAGGCTACATCAAGAGGAAACAAACCTTAGAGATAGAACGTAGAACTACTGTATTGTGTCAAGTTTCAAGAAGCTAGCACAAACCGTGTTTGATTTAGAGTTCGAACTGCATCTGTCAATATAGGAGAAAACAGAGTGAAACCTAAAAATCCAAACTGTTACTGCAAACGGATGCTTCAACGTAGGAGAACGAAACTTGGGCATCCAAGTGGGATTGGTGTACTGATCATTACTTGAAAGTATCATGAAGATTGGATGAAAATATGATGTTGAGATTTCAGGAGACTCTAGTTTTTGGAAGTTTGGCAACCCCTTTCAATATAAGTGTTATTCGCGAGTCCCTGTATTAGGCTACATCAAGAGGAAACAAACCTTAGAGATAGAACGTAGAACTACTGTATTGTGTCACGTTTCAAGAAGCTAGCACAAACCGTGTTTGATTTAGAGTTCTAACTGCATCTGTCAATATAGAAGAAAACGCAGTGAAACCTAAAAATTCAAACTGTTACTGCAAACGGATGCTTCAACGTAGGAGAACGAAACTTGGACATCCAAGTTTGATTGGAGTACTGCTCATTATTTGAAAGTATCAGGAAGGTCGGAAAAAAAATATATGTTGTGATTTCAGGAGACTGTAGTTTTTTGGCAGCCTAACAACGCCTTTCATTGAATGAGTTATTCGCCAGCCTGTGCTTAAGGCTACATCAAGAGGAAACAAACCTTAGAGATAGAACGTAGAACTACTGTATTGTGTCAAGTTTCAAGAAGCTAGCACAAACCGTGTTTGATTTAGAGTTGGAACTGCATCTGTCAATATAGGAGAAAACAGAGTGAAACCTAAAAATTCAAACTGTTACTGCAAATGGATGCTTCAACGTAGGAGAACGATACTTGGGAATCCAAGTGGGATTGGTGTACTGATCATTACTTGAAAGTATCATGAAGATTGGATGAAAAAAATGTATGTTGAGATTTCAGGAGACTCTAGTTTTTGGAAGTTTGGCAATCCCTTTCAATATAAGTGTTATTCGCGAGTCCCTGTATTAGGCTACATCAAGAGGAAACAAACCTTAGAGATAGAACGTAGAACTACTGTATTGTGTCACGTTTCAAGAAGCTAGCACAAACCGTGTTTGATTTAGAGTTCTAACTGCATCTGTCAATATAGAAGAAAACGCAGTGAAACCTAAAAATTCAAACTGTTACTGCAAACGGATGCTTCAACGTAGGAGAACGAAACTTGGACATCCAAGTTTGATTGGAGTACTGCTCATTATTTGAAAGTATCAGGAAGGTCGGAAAAAAAATATATGTTGTGATTTCAGGAGACTGTAGTTTTTTGGCAGCCTAACAACGCCTTTCATTGAATGAGTTATTCGCCAGCCTGTGCTTAAGGCTACATCAAGAGGAAACAAACCTTAGAGATAGAACGTAGAACTACTGTATTGTGTCAAGTTTCAAGAAGCTAGCACAAACCGTGTTTGATTTAGAGTTCGAACTGCATCTGTCAATATAGGAGAAAACAGAGTGAAACCTAAAAATTCAAACTGTTACTGCAAACGGATGCTTCACGTAGGAGAACGATACTTGGGCATCCAAGTGGGATTGGTGTACTGATCATTACTTGAAAGTATCATAAAGATTGGATGAAAAAAATGTATGTTGAGATTTCAGGAGACTCTAGTTTTTGGAAGTTTGGCAATCCCTTTCAATATAAGTGTTATTCGCGAGTCCCTGTATTAGGCTACATCAAGAGGAAACAAACCTTAGAGATAGAACGTAGAACTACTGTATTGTGTCACGTTTCAAGAAGCTAGCACAAACCGTGTTTGATTTAGAGTTCTAACTGCATCTGTCAATATAGAAGAAAATGCAGTGAAACCTAAAAATTCAAACTGTTACTGCAAACGGATGCTTCAACGTAGTAGAACGAAACTTGGACATCCGAGTTTGATTGGAGTACTGCTCATTATTTGAAAGTATCAGGAAGGTCGGAAAAAAATATATGTTGTGATTTCAGGAGACTGTAGTTTTTGGCAGCCTAACAACGCCTTTCATTGAATGAGTTATTCGCCAGCCTGTGCTTAAGGCTACATCAAGAGGAAACAAACCTTAGAGATAGAACGTAGAACTACTGTATTGTGTCAAGTTTCAAGAAGCTAGCACAAACCGTGTTTGATTTAGAGTTCGAACTGCATATGTCAATATAGGAGAAAACAGAGTGAAACCTAAAAATTCAAACTGTTACTGCAAACGGATGCTTCAACGTAGGAGAACGAAACTTGGGCATCCAAGTGGGATTGGTGTACTGATCATTACTTGAAAGTATCATGAAGATTGGATGAAAAAATGTATGTTGTGATTTCAGGAGACTGTAGTTTTTTGGCAGCCTAACAACGCCTTTCATTGAATGAGTTATTCGCCAGCCTGTGCTTAAGGCTACATCAAGAGGAAACAAACCTTAGAGATAGAACGTAGAACTACTGTATTGTGTCAAGTTTCAAGAAGCTAGCACAAACCGTGTTTGATTTAGAGTTCGAACTGCATCTGTCAATATAGGAGAAAACAGAGTGAAACCTAAAAATTCAAACTGTTACTGCAAACGGATGCTTCAACGTAGGAGAACGATACTTGGGCATCCAAGTGGGATTGGTGTACTGATCATTACTTGAAAGTATCATGAAGATTGGATGAAAATATGATGTTGAGATTTCAGGAGACTCTAGTTTTTGGAAGTTTGGCAACCCCTTTCAATATAAGTGTTATTCGCGAGTCCCTGTATTAGGCTACATCATGAGGAAACAAACCTTAGAGATAGAACGTAGAACTACTGTATTGTGTCACGTTTCAAGAAGCTAGCACAAACCGTGTTTGATTTAGAGTTCTAACTGCATCTGTCAATATAGAAGAAAACGCAGTGAAACCTAAAAATTCAAACTGTTACTGCAAACGGATGCTTCAACGTAGGAGAACGAAACTTGGACATCCAAGTTTGATTGGAGTACTGCTCATTATTTGAAAGTATCAGGAAGGTCGGAAAAAAAATATATGTTGTGATTTCAGGAGACTGTAGTTTTTTGGCAGCCTAACAACGCCTTTCATTGAATGAGTTATTCGCCAGCCTGTGCTTAAGGCTACATCAAGAGGAAACAAACCTTAGAGATAGAACGTAGAACTACTGTATTGTGTCAAGTTTCAAGAAGCTAGCACAAACCGTGTTTGATTTAGAGTTGGAACTGCATCTGTCAATATAGGAGAAAACAGAGTGAAACCTAAAAATTCAAACTGTTACTGCAAACGGATGCTTCAACGTAGGAGAACGATACTTGGGCATCCAAGTGGGATTGGTGTACTGATCATTACTTGAAAGTATCATGAAGATTGGATGAAAAAATGTATGTTGTGATTTCAGGAGACTGTAGTTTTTTGGCAGCCTAACAACGCCTTTCATTGAATGAGTTATTCGCCAGCCTGTGCTTAAGGCTACATCAAGAGGAAACAAACCTTAGAGATAGAACGTAGAACTACTGTATTGTGTCAAGTTTCAAGAAGCTAGCACAAACCGTGTTTGATTTAGAGTTCGAACTGCATCTGTCAATATAGGAGAAAACAGAGTGAAACCTAAAAATTCAAACTGTTACTGCAAACGGATGCTTCAACGTAGGAGAACGAAACTTGGGCATCCAAGTGGGATTGCTGTACTGATCATTACATGAAAGTATCATGAAGATTGGATGAAAAAAATGTATGTTGAGATTTCAGGAGACTCTAGTTTTTGGAAGTTTGGCAATCCCTTTCAATATAAGTGTTATTCGCGAGTCCCTGTATTAGGCTACATCAAGAGGAAACAAACCTTAGAGATAGAACGTAGAACTACTGTATTGTGTCACGTTTCAAGAAGCTAGCACAAACCGTGTTTGATTTAGAGTTCTAACTGCATCTGTCAATATAGAAGAAAACGCAGTGAAACCTAAAAATTCAAACTGTTACTGCAAACGGATGCTTCAACGTAGGAGAACGAAACTTGGACATCCAAGTTTGATTGGAGTACTGCTCATTATTTGAAAGTATCAGGAAGGTCGGAAAAAAATATATGTTGTGATTTCAGGAGACTGTAGTTTTTTGGCAGCCTAACAACGCCTTTCATTGAATGAGTTATTCGCCAGCCTGTGCTTAAGGCTACATCAAGAGGAAACAAACCTTAGAGATAGAACGTAGAACTACTGTATTGTGTCAAGTTTCAAGAAGCTAGCACAAACCGTGTTTGATTTAGAGTTCGAACTGCATCTGTCAATATAGGAGAAAACAGAGTGAAACCTAAAAATTCAAACTGTTACTGCAAACGGATGCTTCAACGTAGGAGAACGATACTTGGGCATCCAAGTGGGATTGGTGTACTGATCATACTTGAAAGTATCATGAAGATTGGATGAAAAAAATGTATGTTGAGATTTCAGGAGACTCTAGTTTTTGGAAGTTTGGCAATCCCTTTCAATATAAGTGTTATTCGCGAGTCCCTGTATTAGGCTACATCAAGAGGAAACAAACCTTAGAGATAGAACGTAGAACTACTGTATTGTGTCACGTTTCAAGAAGCTAGCACAAACCGTGTTTGATTTAGAGTTCTAACTGCATCTGTCAATATAGAAGAAAACGCAGTGAAACCTAAAAATTCAAACTGTTACTGCAAACGGATGCTTCAACGTAGGAGAACGAAACTTGGACATCCAAGTTTGATTGGAGTACTGCTCATTATTTGAAAGTATCAGGAAGGTCGGAAAAAAAATATATGTTGTGATTTCAGGAGACTGTAGTTTTTTGGCAGCCTAACAACGCCTTTCATTGAATGAGTTATTCGCCAGCCTGTGCTTAAGGCTACATCAAGAGGAAACAAACCTTAGAGATAGAACGTAGAACTACTGTATTGTGTCAAGTTTCAAGAAGCTAGCACAAACCGTGTTTGATTTAGAGTTCGAACTGCATCTGTCAATATAGGAGAAAACAGAGTGAAACCTAAAAATTCAAACTGTTACTGCAAACGGATGCTTCAACGTAGGAGAACGAAACTTGGGCATCCAAGTGGGATTGGTGTACTGATCATTACTTGAAAGTATCATGAAGATTGGATGAAAAAATGTATGTTGTGATTTCAGGAGACTGTAGTTTTTTGGCAGCCTAACAACGCCTTTCATTGAATGAGTTATTCGCCAGCCTGTGCTTAAGGCTACATCAAGAGGAAACAAACCTTAGAGATAGAACGTAGAACTACTGTATTGTGTCAAGTTTCAAGAAGCTAGCACAAACCGTGTTTGATTTAGAGTTCGAACTGCATCTGTCAATATAGGAGAAAACAGAGTGAAACCTAAAAATTCAAACTGTTACTGCAAACGGATGCTTCAACGTAGGAGAACGATACTTGGGCATCCAAGTGGGATTGGTGTACTGATCATTACTTGAAAGTATCATGAAGATTGGATGAAAAAATGTATGTTGTGATTTCAGGAGACTGTAGTTTTTTGGCAGCCTAACAACGCCTTTCATTGAATGAGTTATTCGCCAGCCTGTGCTTAAGGCTACATCAAGAGGAAACAAACCTTAGAGATAGAACGTAGAACTACTGTATTGTGTCAAGTTTCAAGAAGCTAGCACAAACCGTGTTTGATTTAGAGTTCGAACTGCATCTGTCAATATAGGAGAAAACAGAGTGAAACCTAAAAATCCAAACTGTTACTGCAAACGGATGCTTCAACGTAGGAGAACGAAACTTGGGCATCCAAGTGGGATTGGTGTACTGATCATTACTTGAAAGTATCATGAAGATTGGATGAAAATATGATGTTGAGATTTCAGGAGACTCTAGTTTTTGGAAGTTTGGCAACCCCTTTCAATATAAGTGTTATTCGCGAGTCCCTGTATTAGGCTACATCAAGAGGAAACAAACCTTAGAGATAGAACGTAGAACTACTGTATTGTGTCACGTTTCAAGAAGCTAGCACAAACCGTGTTTGATTTAGAGTTCTAACTGCATCTGTCAATATAGAAGAAAACGCAGTGAAACCTAAAAATTCAAACTGTTACTGCAAACGGATGCTTCAACGTAGGAGAACGA
Organism: Callospermophilus lateralis; assembly: GCF_048772815.1. Lineage (NCBI taxonomy): Eukaryota > Metazoa > Chordata > Mammalia > Rodentia > Sciuridae > Callospermophilus > Callospermophilus lateralis. The sequence continues at coordinate 142,392 of NW_027513634.1, read as the reverse complement.
AACTTGGACATCCAAGTTTGATTGGAGTACTGCTCATTATTTGAAAGTATCAGGAAGGTCGGAAAAAAAATATATGTTGTGATTTCAGGAGACTGTAGTTTTTTGGCAGCCTAACAACGCCTTTCATTGAATGAGTTATTCGCCAGCCTGTGCTTAAGGCTACATCAAGAGGAAACAAACCTTAGAGATAGAACGTAGAACTACTGTATTGTGTCAAGTTTCAAGAAGCTAGCACAAACCGTGTTTGATTTAGAGTTGGAACTGCATCTGTCAATATAGGAGAAAACAGAGTGAAACCTAAAAATTCAAACTGTTACTGCAAATGGATGCTTCAACGTAGGAGAACGATACTTGGGAATCCAAGTGGGATTGGTGTACTGATCATTACTTGAAAGTATCATGAAGATTGGATGAAAAAAATGTATGTTGAGATTTCAGGAGACTCTAGTTTTTGGAAGTTTGGCAATCCCTTTCAATATAAGTGTTATTCGCGAGTCCCTGTATTAGGCTACATCAAGAGGAAACAAACCTTAGAGATAGAACGTAGAACTACTGTATTGTGTCACGTTTCAAGAAGCTAGCACAAACCGTGTTTGATTTAGAGTTCTAACTGCATCTGTCAATATAGAAGAAAACGCAGTGAAACCTAAAAATTCAAACTGTTACTGCAAACGGATGCTTCAACGTAGGAGAACGAAACTTGGACATCCAAGTTTGATTGGAGTACTGCTCATTATTTGAAAGTATCAGGAAGGTCGGAAAAAAAATATATGTTGTGATTTCAGGAGACTGTAGTTTTTGGCAGCCTAACAACGCCTTTCATTGAATGAGTTATTCGCCAGCCTGTGCTTAAGGCTACATCAAGAGGAAACAAACCTTAGAGATAGAACGTAGAACTACTGTATTGTGTCAAGTTTCAAGAAGCTAGCACAAACCGTGTTTGATTTAGAGTTCGAACTGCATCTGTCAATATAGGAGAAAACAGAGTGAAACCTAAAAATTCAAACTGTTACTGCAAACGGATGCTTCACGTAGGAGAACGATACTTGGGCATCCAAGTGGGATTGGTGTACTGATCATTACTTGAAAGTATCATAAAGATTGGATGAAAAAAATGTATGTTGAGATTTCAGGAGACTCTAGTTTTTGGAAGTTTGGCAATCCCTTTCAATATAAGTGTTATTCGCGAGTCCCTGTATTAGGCTACATCAAGAGGAAACAAACCTTAGAGATAGAACGTAGAACTACTGTATTGTGTCACGTTTCAAGAAGCTAGCACAAACCGTGTTTGATTTAGAGTTCTAACTGCATCTGTCAATATAGAAGAAAATGCAGTGAAACCTAAAAATTCAAACTGTTACTGCAAACGGATGCTTCAACATAGTAGAACGAAACTTGGACATCCGAGTTTGATTGGAGTACTGCTCATTATTTGAAAGTATCAGGAAGGTCGGAAAAAAAATATATGTTGTGATTTCAGGAGACTGTAGTTTTTTGGCAGCCTAACAACGCCTTTCATTGAATGAGTTATTCGCCAGCCTGTGCTTAAGGCTACATCAAGAGGAAACAAACCTTAGAGATAGAACGTAGAACTACTGTATTGTGTCAAGTTTCAAGAAGCTAGCACAAACCGTGTTTGATTTAGAGTTCGAACTGCATCTGTCAATATAGGAGAAAACAGAGTGAAACCTAAAAATTCAAACTGTTACTGCAAACGGATGCTTCAACGTAGGAGAACGAAACTTGGGCATCCAAGTGGGATTGGTGTACTGATCATTACTTGAAAGTATCATGAAGATTGGATGAAAAAATGTATGTTGTGATTTCAGGAGACTGTAGTTTTTTGGCAGCCTAACAACGCCTTTCATTGAATGAGTTATTCGCCAGCCTGTGCTTAAGGCTACATCAAGAGGAAACAAACCTTAGAGATAGAACGTAGAACTACTGTATTGTGTCAAGTTTCAAGAAGCTAGCACAAACCGTGTTTGATTTAGAGTTCGAACTGCATATGTCAATATAGGAGAAAACAGAGTGAAACCTAAAAATTCAAACTGTTACTGCAAACGGATGCTTCAACGTAGGAGAACGAAACTTGGGCATCCAAGTGGGATTGGTGTACTGATCATTACTTGAAAGTATCATGAAGATTGGATGAAAAAATGTATGTTGTGATTTCAGGAGACTGTAGTTTTTTGGCAGCCTAACAACGCCTTTCATTGAATGAGTTATTCGCCAGCCTGTGCTTAAGGCTACATCAAGAGGAAACAAACCTTAGAGATAGAACGTAGAACTACTGTATTGTGTCAAGTTTCAAGAAGCTAGCACAAAACCGTGTTTGATTTAGAGTTCGAACTGCATCTGTCAATATAGGAGAAAACAGAGTGAAACCTAAAAATTCAAACTGTTACTGCAAACGGATGCTTCAACGTAGGAGAACGATACTTGGGCATCCAAGTGGGATTGGTGTACTGATCATTACTTGAAAGTATCATGAAGATTGGATGAAAATATGATGTTGAGATTTCAGGAGACTCTAGTTTTTGGAAGTTTGGCAACCCCTTTCAATATAAGTGTTATTCGCGAGTCCCTGTATTAGGCTACATCATGAGGAAACAAACCTTAGAGATAGAACGTAGAACTACTGTATTGTGTCACGTTTCAAGAAGCTAGCACAAACCGTGTTTGATTTAGAGTTCTAACTGCATCTGTCAATATAGAAGAAAACGCAGTGAAACCTAAAAATTCAAACTGTTACTGCAAACGGATGCTTCAACGTAGGAGAACGAAACTTGGACATCCAAGTTTGATTGGAGTACTGCTCATTATTTGAAAGTATCAGGAAGGTCGGAAAAAAAATATATGTTGTGATTTCAGGAGACTGTAGTTTTTTGGCAGCCTAACAACGCCTTTCATTGAATGAGTTATTCGCCAGCCTGTGCTTAAGGCTACATCAAGAGGAACAAACCTTAGAGATAGAACGTAGAACTACTGTATTGTGTCAAGTTTCAAGAAGCTAGCACAAACCGTGTTTGATTTAGAGTTGGAACTGCATCTGTCAATATAGGAGAAAACAGAGTGAAACCTAAAAATTCAAACTGTTACTGCAAATGGATGCTTCAACGTAGGAGAACGATACTTGGGAATCCAAGTGGGATTGGTGTACTGATCATTACTTGAAAGTATCATGAAGATTGGATGAAAAAAATGTATGTTGAGATTTCAGGAGACTCTAGTTTTTGGAAGTTTGGCAATCCCTTTCAATATAAGTGTTATTCGCGAGTCCCTGTATTAGGCTACATCAAGAGGAAACAAACCTTAGAGATAGAACGTAGAACTACTGTATTGTGTCACGTTTCAAGAAGCTAGCACAAACCGTGTTTGATTTAGAGTTCTAACTGCATCTGTCAATATAGAAGAAAACGCAGTGAAACCTAAAAATTCAAACTGTTACTGCAAACGGATGCTTCAACGTAGGAGAACGAAACTTGGACATCCAAGTTTGATTGGAGTACTGCTCATTATTTGAAAGTATCAGGAAGGTCGGAAAAAAAATATATGTTGTGATTTCAGGAGACTGTAGTTTTTTGGCAGCCTAACAACGCCTTTCATTGAATGAGTTATTCGCCAGCCTGTGCTTAAGGCTACATCAAGAGGAAACAAACCTTAGAGATAGAACGTAGAACTACTGTATTGTGTCAAGTTTCAAGAAGCTAGCACAAACCGTGTTTGATTTAGAGTTCGAACTGCATCTGTCAATATAGGAGAAAACAGAGTGAAACCTAAAAATTCAAACTGTTACTGCAAACGGATGCTTCAACGTAGGAGAACGATACTTGGGCATCCAAGTGGGATTGGTGTACTGATCATTACTTGAAAGTATCATGAAGATTGGATGAAAAAAATGTATGTTGAGATTTCAGGAGACTCTAGTTTTTGGAAGTTTGGCAATCCCTTTCAATATAAGTGTTATTCGCGAGTCCCTGTATTAGGCTACATCAAGAGGAAACAAACCTTAGAGATAGAACGTAGAACTACTGTATTGTGTCACGTTTCAAGAAGCTAGCACAAACCGTGTTTGATTTAGAGTTCTAACTGCATCTGTCAATATAGAAGAAAACGCAGTGAAACCTAAAAATTCATACTGTTACTGCAAACGGATGCTTCAACGTAGGAGAACGAAACTTGGACATCCAAGTTTGATTGGAGTACTGCTCATTATTTGAAAGTATCAGAAAGGTCGGAAAAAAAAATATATGTTGTGATTTCAGGAGACTGTAGTTTTTTGGCAGCCTAACAACGCCTTTCATTGAATGAGTTATTCGCCAGCCTGTGCTTAAGGCTACATCAAGAGGAAACAAACCTTAGAGATAGAACGTAGAACTACTGTATTGTGTCAAGTTTCAAGAAGCTAGCACAAATCGTGTTTGATTTAGAGTTCGAACTGCATCTGTCAATATAGGAGAAAACAGAGTGAAACCTAAAAATTCAAACTGTTACTGCAAACGGATGCTTCAACGTAGGAGAACGAAACTTGGGCATCCAAGTGGGATTGGTGTACTGATCATTACTTGAAAGTGTCATGAAGATTGGATGAAAAAAATGTATGTTGAGATTTCAGGAGACTCTAGTTTTTGGAAGTTTGGCAATCCCTTTCAATATAAGTGTTATTCGCGAGTCCCTGTATTAGGCTACATCAAGAGGAAACAAACCTTAGAGATAGAACGTAGAACTACTGTATTGTGTCACGTTTCAAGAAGCTAGCACAAACCGTGTTTGATTTAGAGTTCTAACTGCATCTGTCAATATAGAAGAAAACGCAGTGAAACCTAAAAATTCAAACTGTTACTGCAAACGGATGCTTCAACGTAGGAGAACGAAACTTGGACATCCAAGTTTGATTGGAGTACTGCTCATTATTTGAAAGTATCAGGAAGGTCGGAAAAAAAATATATGTTGTGATTTCAGGAGACTGTAGTTTTTTGGCAGCCTAACAACGCCTTTCATTGAATGAGTTATTCGCCAGCCTGTGCTTAAGGCTACATCAAGAGGAAACAAACCTTAGAGATAGAACGTAGAACTACTGTATTGTGTCAAGTTTCAAGAAGCTAGCACAAACCGTGTTTGATTTAGAGTTCGAACTGCATCTGTCAATATAGGAGAAAACAGAGTGAAACCTAAAAATTCAAACTGTTACTGCAAACGGATGCTTCAACGTAGGAGAACGAAACTTGGGCATCCAAGTGGGATTGGTGTACTGATCATTACTTGAAAGTATCATGAAGATTGGATGAAAAAATGTATGTTGTGATTTCAGGAGACTGTAGTTTTTTGGCAGCCTAACAACGCCTTTCATTGAATGAGTTATTCGCCAGCCTGTGCTTAAGGCTACATCAAGAGGAAACAAACCTTAGAGATAGAACGTAGAACTACTGTATTGTGTCAAGTTTCAAGAAGCTAGCACAAACCGTGTTTGATTTAGAGTTCGAACTGCATCTGTCAATATAGGAGAAAACAGAGTGAAACCTAAAAATTCAAACTGTTACTGCAAACGGATGCTTCAACGTAGGAGAACGATACTTGGGCATCCAAGTGGGATTGGTGTACTGATCATTACTTGAAAGTATCATGAAGATTGGATGAAAAAAATGTATGTTGAGATTTCAGGAGACTCTAGTTTTTGGAAGTTTGGCAATCCCTTTCAATATAAGTGTTATTCGCGAGTCCCTGTATTAGGCTACATCAAGAGGAAACAAACCTTTGAGATAGAACGTAGAACTACTGTATTGTGTCACGTTTCAAGAAGCTAGCACAAACCGTGTTTGATTTAGAGTTCTAACTGCATCTGTCAATATAGGAGAAAACAGAGTGAAACCTAAAAATTCAAACTGTTACTGCAAACGGATGCTTCAACGTAGGAGAACGAAACATGGACATCCAAGTTTGATTGGAGTACTGCTCATTATTTGAAAGTATCAGGAAGGTCGGAAAAAAAATATATGTTGTGATTTCAGGAGACTGTAGTTTTTTGGCAGCCTAACAACGCCTTTCATTGAATGAGTTATTCGCCAGCCTGTGCTTAAGGCTACATCAAGAGGAAACAAACCTTAGAGATAGAACGTAGAACTACTGTATTGTGTCAAGTTTCAAGAAGCTAGCACAAACCGTGTTTGATTTAGAGTTCGAACTGCATCTGTCAATATAGGAGAAAACAGAGTGAAACATAAAAATTCAAACTGTTACTGCAAACGGATGCTTCAACGTAGGAGAACGAAACTTGGGCATCCAAGTGGGATTGGTGTACTGATCATTACTTGAAAGTATCATGAAGATTGGATGAAAAAATGTATGTTGTGATTTCAGGAGACTGTAGTTTTTTGGCAGCCTAACAACGCCATTCATTGAATGAGTTATTCGCCAGCCTGTGCTTAAGGCTACATCAAGAGGAAACAAACCTTAGAGATAGAACGTAGAACTACTGTATTGTGTCAAGTTTCAAGAAGCTAGCACAAACCGTGTTTGATTTAGAGTTCGAACTGCATCTGTCAATATAGGAGAAAACAGAGTGAAACCTAAAAATTCAAACTGTTACTGCAAACGGATGCTTCAACGTAGGAGAACGAAACTTGGGCATCCAAGTGGGATTGGTGTACTGATCATTACTTGAAAGTATCATGAAGATTGGATGAAAAAATGTATGTTGTGATTTCAGGAGACTGTAGTTTTTTGGCAGCCTAACAACGCCTTTCATTGAATGAGTTATTCGCCAGCCTGTGCTTAAGGCTACATCAAGAGGAAACAAACCTTAGAGATAGAACGTAGAACTACTGTATTGTGTCAAGTTTCAAGAAGCTAGCACAAACCGTGTTTGATTTAGAGTTCGAACTGCATCTGTCAATATAGGAGAAAACAGAGTGAAACCTAAAAATTCAAACTGTTACTGCAAACGGATGCTTCAACGTAGGAGAACGATACTTGGGCATCCAAGTGGGATTGGTGTACTGATCATTACTTGAAAGTATCATGAAGATTGGATGAAAATATGATGTTGAGATTTCAGGAGACTCTAGTTTTTGGAAGTTTGGCAACCCCTTTCAATATAAGTGTTATTCGCGAGTCCCTGTATTAGGCTACATCATGAGGAAACAAACCTTAGAGATAGAACGTAGAACTACTGTATTGTGTCACGTTTCAAGAAGCTAGCACAAACCGTGTTTGATTTAGAGTTCTAACTGCATCTGTCAATATAGAAGAAAACGCAGTGAAACCTAAAAATTCAAACTGTTACTGCAAACGGATGCTTCAACGTAGGAGAACGAAACTTGGACATCCAAGTTTGATTGGAGTACTGCTCATTATTTGAAAGTATCAGGAAGGTCGGAAAAAAAATATATGTTGTGATTTCAGGAGACTGTAGTTTTTTGGCAGCCTAACAACGCCTTTCATTGAATGAGTTATTCGCCAGCCTGTGCTTAAGGCTACATCAAGAGGAAACAAACCTTAGAGATAGAACGTAGAACTACTGTATTGTGTCAAGTTTCAAGAAGCTAGCACAAACCGTGTTTGATTTAGAGTTGGAACTGCATCTGTCAATATAGGAGAAAACAGAGTGAAACCTAAAAATTCAAACTGTTACTGCAAACGGATGCTTCAACGTAGGAGAACGATACTTGGGCATCCAAGTGGGATTGGTGTACTGATCATTACTTGAAAGTATCATGAAGATTGGATGAAAAAATGTATGTTGTGATTTCAGGAGACTGTAGTTTTTTGGCAGCCTAACAACGCCTTTCATTGAATGAGTTATTCGCCAGCCTGTGCTTAAGGCTACATCAAGAGGAAACAAACCTTAGAGATAGAACGTAGAACTACTGTATTGTGTCAAGTTTCAAGAAGCTAGCACAAACCGTGTTTGATTTAGAGTTCGAACTGCATCTGTCAATATAGGAGAAAACAGAGTGAAACCTAAAAATTCAAACTGTTACTGCAAACGGATGCTTCAACGTAGGAGAACGAAACTTGGGCATCCAAGTGGGATTGCTGTACTGATCATTACATGAAAGTATCATGAAGATTGGATGAAAAAAATGTATGTTGAGATTTCAGGAGACTCTAGTTTTTGGAAGTTTGGCAATCCCTTTCAATATAAGTGTTATTCGCGAGTCCCTGTATTAGGCTACATCAAGAGGAAACAAACCTTAGAGATAGAACGTAGAACTACTGTATTGTGTCACGTTTCAAGAAGCTAGCACAAACCGTGTTTGATTTAGAGTTCTAACTGCATCTGTCAATATAGAAGAAAACGCAGTGAAACCTAAAAATTCAAACTGTTACTGCAAACGGATGCTTCAACGTAGGAGAACGAAACTTGGACATCCAAGTTTGATTGGAGTACTGCTCATTATTTGAAAGTATCAGGAAGGTCGGAAAAAAAATATATGTTGTGATTTCAGGAGACTGTAGTTTTTTGGCAGCCTAACAACGCCTTTCATTGAATGAGTTATTCGCCAGCCTGTGCTTAAGGCTACATCAAGAGGAAACAAACCTTAGAGATAGAACGTAGAACTACTGTATTGTGTCAAGTTTCAAGAAGCTAGCACAAACCGTGTTTGATTTAGAGTTCGAACTGCATCTGTCAATATAGGAGAAAACAGAGTGAAACCTAAAAATTCAAACTGTTACTGCAAACGGATGCTTCAACGTAGGAGAACGATACTTGGGCATCCAAGTGGGATTGGTGTACTGATCATTACTTGAAAGTATCATGAAGATTGGATGAAAAAAATGTATGTTGAGATTTCAGGAGACTCTAGTTTTTGGAAGTTTGGCAATCCCTTTCAATATAAGTGTTATTCGCGAGTCCCTGTATTAGGCTACATCAAGAGGAAACAAACCTTAGAGATAGAACGTAGAACTACTGTATTGTGTCACGTTTCAAGAAGCTAGCACAAACCGTGTTTGATTTAGAGTTCTAACTGCATCTGTCAATATAGAAGAAAACGCAGTGAAACCTAAAAATTCAAACTGTTACTGCAAACGGATGCTTCAACGTAGGAGAACGAAACTTGGACATCCAAGTTTGATTGGAGTACTGCTCATTATTTGAAAGTATCAGGAAGGTCGGAAAAAAAATATATGTTGTGATTTCAGGAGACTGTAGTTTTTTGGCAGCCTAACAACGCCTTTCATTGAATGAGTTATTCGCCAGCCTGTGCTTAAGGCTACATCAAGAGGAAACAAACCTTAGAGATAGAACGTAGAACTACTGTATTGTGTCAAGTTTCAAGAAGCTAGCACAAACCGTGTTTGATTTAGAGTTCGAACTGCATCTGTCAATATAGGAGAAAACAGAGTGAAACCTAAAAATTCAAACTGTTACTGCAAACGGATGCTTCAACGTAGGAGAACGAAACTTGGGCATCCAAGTGGGATTGGTGTACTGATCATTACTTGAAAGTATCATGAAGATTGGATGAAAAAATGTATGTTGTGATTTCAGGAGACTGTAGTTTTTTGGCAGCCTAACAACGCCTTTCATTGAATGAGTTATTCGCCAGCCTGTGCTTAAGGCTACATCAAGAGGAAACAAACCTTAGAGATAGAACGTAGAACTACTGTATTGTGTCAAGTTTCAAGAAGCTAGCACAAACCGTGTTTGATTTAGAGTTCGAACTGCATCTGTCAATATAGGAGAAAACAGAGTGAAACCTAAAAATTCAAACTGTTACTGCAAACGGATGCTTCAACGTAGGAGAACGATACTTGGGCATCCAAGTGGGATTGGTGTACTGATCATTACTTGAAAGTATCATGAAGATTGGATGAAAAAAATGTATGTTGAGATTTCAGGAGACTCTAGTTTTTGGAAGTTTGGCAATCCCTTTCAATATAAGTGTTATTCGCGAGTCCCTGTATTAGGCTACATCAAGAGGAAACAAACCTTTGAGATAGAACGTAGAACTACTGTATTGTGTCACGTTTCAAGAAGCTAGCACAAACCGTGTTTGATTTAGAGTTCTAACTGCATCTGTCAATATAGGAGAAAACAGAGTGAAACCTAAAAATTCAAACTGTTACTGCAAACGGATGCTTCAACGTAGGAGAACGAAACATGGACATCCAAGTTTGATTGGAGTACTGCTCATTATTTGAAAGTATCAGGAAGGTCGGAAAAAAAATATATGTTGTGATTTCAGGAGACTGTAGTTTTTTGGCAGCCTAACAACGCCTTTCATTGAATGAGTTATTCGCCAGCCTGTGCTTAAGGCTACATCAAGAGGAAACAAACCTTAGAGATAGAACGTAGAACTACTGTATTGTGTCAAGTTTCAAGAAGCTAGCACAAACCGTGTTTGATTTAGAGTTCGAACTGCATCTGTCAATATAGGAGAAAACAGAGTGAAACATAAAAATTCAAACTGTTACTGCAAACGGATGCTTCAACGTAGGAGAACGAAACTTGGGCATCCAAGTGGGATTGGTGTACTGATCATTACTTGAAAGTATCATGAAGATTGGATGAAAAAATGTATGTTGTGATTTCAGGAGACTGTAGTTTTTTGGCAGCCTAACAACGCCATTCATTGAATGAGTTATTCGCCAGCCTGTGCTTAAGGCTACATCAAGAGGAAACAAACCTTAGAGATAGAACGTAGAACTACTGTATTGTGTCAAGTTTCAAGAAGCTAGCACAAACCGTGTTTGATTTAGAGTTCGAACTGCATCTGTCAATATAGGAGAAAACAGAGTGAAACCTAAAAATTCAAACTGTTACTGCAAACGGATGCTTCAACGTAGGAGAATGAAACTTGGGCATCCAAGTGGGATTGGTGTACTGATCATTACTTGAAATTATCATGAAGATTGGATGAAAAAATGTATGTTGTGATTTCAGGAGACTGTAGTTTTTTGGCAGCCTAACAACGCGTTTCATTGAATGAGTTATTCGCCAGCCTGTGCTTAAGGCTACATCAAGAGGAAACAAACCTTAGAGATAGAACGTAGAACTACTGTATTGTGTCAAGTTTCAAGAAGCTAGCACAAACCGTGTTTGATTTAGAGTTGGAACTGCATCTGTCAATATAGGAGAAAACAGAGTGAAACCTAAAAATTCAAACTGTTACTGCAAATGGATGCTTCAACGTAGGAGAACGATACTTGGGAATCCAAGTGGGATTGGTGTACTGATCATTACTTGAAAGTATCATGAAGATTGGATGAAAAAAATGTATGTTGAGATTTCAGGAGACTCTAGTTTTTGGAAGTTTGGCAATCCCTTTCAATATAAGTGTTATTCGCGAGTCCCTGTATTAGGCTACATCAAGAGGAAACAAACCTTAGAGATAGAACGTAGAACTACTGTATTGTGTCACGTTTCAAGAAGCTAGCACAAACCGTGTTTGATTTAGAGTTCTAACTGCATCTGTCAATATAGAAGAAAACGCAGTGAAACCTAAAAATTCAAACTGTTACGGCAAACGGATGCTTCAACGTAGGAGAACGAAACTTGGACATCCAAGTTTGATTGGAGTCTGCTCATTATTTGAAAGTATCAGGAAGGTCGGAAAAAAAATATATGTTGTGATTTCAGGAGACTGTAGTTTTTTGGCAGCCTAACAACGCCTTTCATTGAATGAGTTATTCGCCAGCCTGTGCTTAAGGCTACATCAAGAGGAAACAAACCTTAGAGATAGAACGTAGAACTACTGTATTGTGTCAAGTTTCAAGAAGCTAGCACAAACCGTGTTTGATTTAGAGTTCGAACTGCATCTGTCAATATAGGAGAAAACAGAGTGAAACCTAAAAATTCAAACTGTTACTGCAAACGGATGCTTCAACGTAGGAGAACGATACTTGGGCATCCAAGTGGGATTGGTGTACTGATCATTACTTGAAAGTATCATGAAGATTGGATGAAAAAAATGTATGTTGAGATTTCAGGAGACTCTAGTTTTTGGAAGTTTGGCAATCCCTTTCAATATAAGTGTTATTCGCGAGTCCCTGTATTAGGCTACATCAAGAGGAAACAAACCTTAGAGATAGAACGTAGAACTACTGTATTGTGTCACGTTTCAAGAAGCTAGCACAAACCGTGTTTGATTTAGAGTTCTAACTGCATCTGTCAATATAGAAGAAAACGCAGTGAAACCTAAAAATTCAAACTGTTACTGCAAACGGATGCTTCAACGTAGGAGAACGAAACTTGGACATCCAAGTTTGATTGGAGTACTGCTCATTATTTGAAAGTATCAGGAAGGTCGGAAAAAAAATATATGTTGTGATTTCAGGAGACTGTAGTTTTTTGGCAGCCTAACAACGCCTTTCATTGAATGAGTTATTCGCCAGCCTGTGCTTAAGGCTACATCAAGAGGAAACAAACCTTAGAGATAGAACGTAGAACTACTGTATTGTGTCAAGTTTCAAGAAGCTAGCACAAACCGTGTTTGATTTAGAGTTCGAACTGCATCTGTCAATATAGGAGAAAACAGAGTGAAACCTAAAAATTCAAACTGTTACTGCAAACGGATGCTTCACGTAGGAGAACGATACTTGGGCATCCAAGTGGGATTGGTGTACTGATCATTACTTGAAAGTATCATAAAGATTGGATGAAAAAAATGTATGTTGAGATTTCAGGAGACTCTAGTTTTTGGAAGTTTGGCAATCCCTTTCAATATAAGTGTTATTCGCGAGTCCCTGTATTAGGCTACATCAAGAGGAAACAAACCTTAGAGATAGAACGTAGAACTACTGTATTGTGTCACGTTTCAAGAAGCTAGCACAAACCGTGTTTGATTTAGAGTTCTAACTGCATCTGTCAATATAGAAGAAAATGCAGTGAAACCTAAAAATTCAAACTGTTACTGCAAACGGATGCTTCAACGTAGTAGAACGAAACTTGGACATCCGAGTTTGATTGGAGTACTGCTCATTATTTGAAAGTATCAGGAAGGTCGGAAAAAAAATATATGTTGTGATTTCAGGAGACTGTAGTTTTTTGGCAGCCTAACAACGCCTTTCATTGAATGAGTTATTCGCCAGCCTGTGCTTAAGGCTACATCAAGAGGAAACAAACCTTAGAGATAGAACGTAGAACTACTGTATTGTGTCAAGTTTCAAGAAGCTAGCACAAACCGTGTTTGATTTAGAGTTCGAACTGCATCTGTCAATATAGGAGAAAACAGAGTGAAACCTAAAAATTCAAACTGTTACTGCAAACGGATGCTTCAACGTAGGAGAACGAAACTTGGGCATCCAAGTGGGATTGGTGTACTGATCATTACTTGAAAGTATCATGAAGATTGGATGAAAAAATGTATGTTGTGATTTCAGGAGACTGTAGTTTTTTGGCAGCCTAACAACGCCTTTCATTGAATGAGTTATTCGCCAGCCTGTGCTTAAGGCTACATCAAGAGGAAACAAACCTTAGAGATAGAACGTAGAACTACTGTATTGTGTCAAGTTTCAAGAAGCTAGCACAAACCGTGTTTGATTTAGAGTTCGAACTGCATATGTCAATATAGGAGAAAACAGAGTGAAACCTAAAAATTCAAACTGTTACTGCAAACGGATGCTTCAACGTAGGAGAACGAAACTTGGGCATCCAAGTGGGATTGGTGTACTGATCATTACTTGAAAGTATCATGAAGATTGGATGAAAAAATGTATGTTGTGATTTCAGGAGACTGTAGTTTTTTGGCAGCCTAACAACGCCTTTCATTGAATGAGTTATTCGCCAGCCTGTGCTTAAGGCTACATCAAGAGGAAACAAACCTTAGAGATAGAACGTAGAACTACTGTATTGTGTCAAGTTTCAAGAAGCTAGCACAAACCGTGTTTGATTTAGAGTTCGAACTGCATCTGTCAATATAGGAGAAAACAGAGTGAAACCTAAAAATTCAAACTGTTACTGCAAACGGATGCTTCAACGTAGGAGAACGATACTTGGGCATCCAAGTGGGATTGGTGTACTGATCATTACTTGAAAGTATCATGAAGATTGGATGAAAATATGATGTTGAGATTTCAGGAGACTCTAGTTTTTGGAAGTTTGGCAACCCCTTTCAATATAAGTGTTATTCGCGAGTCCCTGTATTAGGCTACATCATGAGGAAACAAACCTTAGAGATAGAACGTAGAACTACTGTATTGTGTCACGTTTCAAGAAGCTAGCACAAACCGTGTTTGATTTAGAGTTCTAACTGCATCTGTCAATATAGAAGAAAACGCAGTGAAACCTAAAAATTCAAACTGTTACTGCAAACGGATGCTTCAACGTAGGAGAACGAAACTTGGACATCCAAGTTTGATTGGAGTACTGCTCATTATTTGAAAGTATCAGGAAGGTCGGAAAAAAAATATATGTTGTGATTTCAGGAGACTGTAGTTTTTTGGCAGCCTAACAACGCCTTTCATTGAATGAGTTATTCGCCAGCCTGTGCTTAAGGCTACATCAAGAGGAAACAAACCTTAGAGATAGAACGTAGAACTACTGTATTGTGTCAAGTTTCAAGAAGCTAGCACAAACCGTGTTTGATTTAGAGTTGGAACTGCATCTGTCAATATAGGAGAAAACAGAGTGAAACCTAAAAATTCAAACTGTTACTGCAAATGGATGCTTCAACGTAGGAGAACGATACTTGGGAATCCAAGTGGGATTGGTGTACTGATCATTACTTGAAAGTATCATGAAGATTGGATGAAAAAAATGTATGTTGAGATTTCAGGAGACTCTAGTTTTTGGAAGTTTGGCAATCCCTTTCAATATAAGTGTTATTCGCGAGTCCCTGTATTAGGCTACATCAAGAGGAAACAAACCTTAGAGATAGAACGTAGAACTACTGTATTGTGTCACGTTTCAAGAAGCTAGCACAAACCGTGTTTGATTTAGAGTTCTAACTGCATCTGTCAATATAGAAGAAAACGCAGTGAAACCTAAAAATTCAAACTGTTACTGCAAACGGATGCTTCAACGTAGGAGAACGAAACTTGGACATCCAAGTTTGATTGGAGTACTGCTCATTATTTGAAAGTATCAGGAAGGTCGGAAAAAAAATATATGTTGTGATTTCAGGAGACTGTAGTTTTTTGGCAGCCTAACAACGCCTTTCATTGAATGAGTTATTCGCCAGCCTGTGCTTAAGGCTACATCAAGAGGAAACAAACCTTAGAGATAGAACGTAGAACTACTGTATTGTGTCAAGTTTCAAGAAGCTAGCACAAACCGTGTTTGATTTAGAGTTCGAACTGCATCTGTCAATATAGGAGAAAACAGAGTGAAACCTAAAAATTCAAACTGTTACTGCAAACGGATGCTTCAACGTAGGAGAACGATACTTGGGCATCCAAGTGGGATTGGTGTACTGATCATTACTTGAAAGTATCATGAAGATTGGATGAAAAAAATGTATGTTGAGATTTCAGGAGACTCTAGTTTTTGGAAGTTTGGCAATCCCTTTCAATATAAGTGTTATTCGCGAGTCCCTGTATTAGGCTACATCAAGAGGAAACAAACCTTAGAGATAGAACGTAGAACTACTGTATTGTGTCACGTTTCAAGAAGCTAGCACAAACCGTGTTTGATTTAGAGTTCTAACTGCATCTGTCAATATAGAAGAAAACGCAGTGAAACCTAAAAATTCAAACTGTTACTGCAAACGGATGCTTCAACGTAGGAGAACGAAACTTGGACATCCAAGTTTGATTGGAGTACTGCTCATTATTTGAAAGTATCAGGAAGGTCGGAAAAAAAAATATATGTTGTGATTTCAGGAGACTGTAGTTTTTTGGCAGCCTAACAACGCCTTTCATTGAATGAGTTATTCGCCAGCCTGTGCTTAAGGCTACATCAAGAGGAAACAAACCTTAGAGATAGAACGTAGAACTACTGTATTGTGTCAAGTTTCAAGAAGCTAGCACAAATCGTGTTTGATTTAGAGTTCGAACTGCATCTGTCAATATAGGAGAAAACAGAGTGAAACCTAAAAATTCAAACTGTTACTGCAAACGGATGCTTCAACGTAGGAGAACGAAACTTGGGCATCCAAGTGGGATTGGTGTACTGATCATTACTTGAAAGTATCATGAAGATTGGATGAAAAAAATGTATGTTGAGATTTCAGGAGACTCTAGTTTTTGGAAGTTTGGCAATCCCTTTCAATATAAGTGTTATTCGCGAGTCCCTGTATTAGGCTACATCAAGAGGAAACAAACCTTAGAGATAGAACGTAGAACTACTGTATTGTGTCACGTTTCAAGAAGCTAGCACAAACCGTGTTTGATTTAGAGTTCTAACTGCATCTGTCAATATAGAAGAAAACGCAGTGAAACCTAAAAATTCAAACTGTTACTGCAAACGGATGCTTCAACGTAGGAGAACGAAACTTGGACATCCAAGTTTGATTGGAGTACTGCTCATTATTTGAAAGTATCAGGAAGGTCGGAAAAAAAATATATGTTGTGATTTCAGGAGACTGTAGTTTTTTGGCAGCCTAACAACGCCTTTCATTGAATGAGTTATTCGCCAGCCTGTGCTTAAGGCTACATCAAGAGGAAACAAACCTTAGAGATAGAACGTAGAACTACTGTATTGTGTCAAGTTTCAAGAAGCTAGCACAAACCGTGTTTGATTTAGAGTTCGAACTGCATCTGTCAATATAGGAGAAAACAGAGTGAAACCTAAAAATTCAAACTGTTACTGCAAACGGATGCTTCAACGTAGGAGAACGAAACTTGGGCATCCAAGTGGGATTGGTGTACTGATCATTACTTGAAAGTATCATGAAGATTGGATGAAAAAATGTATGTTGTGATTTCAGGAGACTGTAGTTTTTTGGCAGCCTAACAACGCCTTTCATTGAATGAGTTATTCGCCAGCCTGTGCTTAAGGCTACATCAAGAGGAAACAAACCTTAGAGATAGAACGTAGAACTACTGTATTGTGTCAAGTTTCAAGAAGCTAGCACAAACCGTGTTTGATTTAGAGTTCGAACTGCATCTGTCAATATAGGAGAAAACAGAGTGAAACCTAAAAATTCAAACTGTTACTGCAAACGGATGCTTCAACGTAGGAGAACGATACTTGGGCATCCAAGTGGGATTGGTGTACTGATCATTACTTGAAAGTATCATGAAGATTGGATGAAAAAAATGTATGTTGAGATTTCAGGAGACTCTAGTTTTTGGAAGTTTGGCAATCCCTTTCAATATAAGTGTTATTCGCGAGTCCCTGTATTAGGCTACATCAAGAGGAAACAAACCTTTGAGATAGAACGTAGAACTACTGTATTGTGTCACGTTTCAAGAAGCTAGCACAAACCGTGTTTGATTTAGAGTTCTAACTGCATCTGTCAATATAGGAGAAAACAGAGTGAAACCTAAAAATTCAAACTGTTACTGCAAACGGATGCTTCAACGTAGGAGAACGAAACATGGACATCCAAGTTTGATTGGAGTACTGCTCATTATTTGAAAGTATCAGGAAGGTCGGAAAAAAAATATATGTTGTGATTTCAGGAGAATGTAGTTTTTTGGCAGCCTAACAACGCCTTTCATTGAATGAGTTATTCGCCAGCCTGTGCTTAAGGCTACATCAAGAGGAAACAAACCTTAGAGATAGAACGTAGAACTACTGTATTGTGTCAAGTTTCAAGAAGCTAGCACAAACCGTGTTTGATTTAGAGTTCGAACTGCATCTGTCAATATAGGAGAAAACAGAGTGAAACATAAAAATTCAAACTGTTACTGCAAACGGATGCTTCAACGTAGGAGAACGAAACTTGGGCATCCAAGTGGGATTGGTGTACTGATCATTACTTGAAAGTATCATGAAGATTGGATGAAAAAATGTATGTTGTGATTTCAGGAGACTGTAGTTTTTTGGCAGCCTAACAACGCCATTCATTGAATGAGTTATTCGCCAGCCTGTGCTTAAGGCTACATCAAGAGGAAACAAACCTTAGAGATAGAACGTAGAACTACTGTATTGTGTCAAGTTTCAAGAAGCTAGCACAAACCGTGTTTGATTTAGAGTTCGAACTGCATCTGTCAATATAGGAGAAAACAGAGTGAAACCTAAAAATTCAAACTGTTACTGCAAACGGATGCTTCAACGTAGGAGAATGAAACTTGGGCATCCAAGTGGGATTGGTGTACTGATCATTACTTGAAATTATCATGAAGATTGGATGAAAAAATGTATGTTGTGATTTCAGGAGACTGTAGTTTTTTGGCAGCCTAACAACGCGTTTCATTGAATGAGTTATTCGCCAGCCTGTGCTTAAGGCTACATCAAGAGGAAACAAACCTTAGAGATAGAACGTAGAACTACTGTATTGTGTCAAGTTTCAAGAAGCTAGCACAAACCGTGTTTGATTTAGAGTTGGAACTGCATCTGTCAATATAGGAGAAAACAGAGTGAAACCTAAAAATTCAAACTGTTACTGCAAATGGATGCTTCAACGTAGGAGAACGATACTTGGGAATCCAAGTGGGATTGGTGTACTGATCATTACTTGAAAGTATCATGAAGATTGGATGAAAAAAATGTATGTTGAGATTTCAGGAGACTCTAGTTTTTGGAAGTTTGGCAATCCCTTTCAATATAAGTGTTATTCGCGAGTCCCTGTATTAGGCTACATCAAGAGGAAACAAACCTTAGAGATAGAACGTAGAACTACTGTATTGTGTCACGTTTCAAGAAGCTAGCACAAACCGTGTTTGATTTAGAGTTCTAACTGCATCTGTCAATATAGAAGAAAACGCAGTGAAACCTAAAAATTCAAACTGTTACGGCAAACGGATGCTTCAACGTAGGAGAACGAAACTTGGACATCCAAGTTTGATTGGAGTACTGCTCATTATTTGAAAGTATCAGGAAGGTCGGAAAAAAAATATATGTTGTGATTTCAGGAGACTGTAGTTTTTTGGCAGCCTAACAACGCCTTTCATTGAATGAGTTATTCGCCAGCCTGTGCTTAAGGCTACATCAAGAGGAAACAAACCTTAGAGATAGAACGTAGAACTACTGTATTGTGTCAAGTTTCAAGAAGCTAGCACAAACCGTGTTTGATTTAGAGTTCGAACTGCATCTGTCAATATAGGAGAAAACAGAGTGAAACCTAAAAATTCAAACTGTTACTGCAAACGGATGCTTCAACGTAGGAGAACGATACTTGGGCATCCAAGTGGGATTGGTGTACTGATCATTACTTGAAAGTATCATGAAGATTGGATGAAAAAAATGTATGTTGAGATTTCAGGAGACTCTAGTTTTTGGAAGTTTGGCAATCCCTTTCAATATAAGTGTTATTCGCGAGTCCCTGTATTAGGCTACATCAAGAGGAAACAAACCTTAGAGATAGAACGTAGAACTACTGTATTGTGTCACGTTTCAAGAAGCTAGCACAAACCGTGTTTGATTTAGAGTTCTAACTGCATCTGTCAATATAGAAGAAAACGCAGTGAAACCTAAAAATTCAAACTGTTACTGCAAACGGATGCTTCAACGTAGGAGAA
This sequence comes from Callospermophilus lateralis, assembly GCF_048772815.1. Taxonomy (NCBI): domain Eukaryota; kingdom Metazoa; phylum Chordata; class Mammalia; order Rodentia; family Sciuridae; genus Callospermophilus; species Callospermophilus lateralis. The sequence continues at coordinate 122,880 of NW_027513634.1, read as the reverse complement.
CGAAACTTGGACATCCAAGTTTGATTGGAGTACTGCTCATTATTTGAAAGTATCAGGAAGGTCGGAAAAAAAAATATATGTTGTGATTTCAGGAGACTGTAGTTTTTTGGCAGCCTAACAACGCCTTTCATTGAATGAGTTATTCGCCAGCCTGTGCTTAAGGCTACATCAAGAGGAAACAAACCTTAGAGATAGAACGTAGAACTACTGTATTGTGTCAAGTTTCAAGAAGCTAGCACAAATCGTGTTTGATTTAGAGTTCGAACTGCATCTGTCAATATAGGAGAAAACAGAGTGAAACCTAAAAATTCAAACTGTTACTGCAAACGGATGCTTCAACGTAGGAGAACGAAACTTGGGCATCCAAGTGGGATTGGTGTACTGATCATTACTTGAAAGTATCATGAAGATTGGATGAAAAAAATGTATGTTGAGATTTCAGGAGACTCTAGTTTTTGGAAGTTTGGCAATCCCTTTCAATATAAGTGTTATTCGCGAGTCCCTGTATTAGGCTACATCAAGAGGAAACAAACCTTAGAGATAGAACGTAGAACTACTGTATTGTGTCACGTTTCAAGAAGCTAGCACAAACCGTGTTTGATTTAGAGTTCTAACTGCATCTGTCAATATAGAAGAAAACGCAGTGAAACCTAAAAATTCAAACTGTTACTGCAAACGGATGCTTCAACGTAGGAGAACGAAACTTGGACATCCAAGTTTGATTGGAGTACTGCTCATTATTTGAAAGTATCAGGAAGGTCGGAAAAAAAATATATGTTGTGATTTCAGGAGACTGTAGTTTTTTGGCAGCCTAACAACGCCTTTCATTGAATGAGTTATTCGCCAGCCTGTGCTTAAGGCTACATCAAGAGGAAACAAACCTTAGAGATAGAACGTAGAACTACTGTATTGTGTCAAGTTTCAAGAAGCTAGCACAAACCGTGTTTGATTTAGAGTTCGAACTGCATCTGTCAATATAGGAGAAAACAGAGTGAAACCTAAAAATTCAAACTGTTACTGCAAACGGATGCTTCAACGTAGGAGAACGAAACTTGGGCATCCAAGTGGGATTGGTGTACTGATCATTACTTGAAAGTATCATGAAGATTGGATGAAAAAATGTATGTTGTGATTTCAGGAGACTGTAGTTTTTTGGCAGCCTAACAACGCCTTTCATTGAATGAGTTATTCGCCAGCCTGTGCTTAAGGCTACATCAAGAGGAAACAAACCTTAGAGATAGAACGTAGAACTACTGTATTGTGTCAAGTTTCAAGAAGCTAGCACAAACCGTGTTTGATTTAGAGTTCGAACTGCATCTGTCAATATAGGAGAAAACAGAGTGAAACCTAAAAATTCAAACTGTTACTGCAAACGGATGCTTCAACGTAGGAGAACGATACTTGGGCATCCAAGTGGGATTGGTGTACTGATCATTACTTGAAAGTATCATGAAGATTGGATGAAAAAAATGTATGTTGAGATTTCAGGAGACTCTAGTTTTTGGAAGTTTGGCAATCCCTTTCAATATAAGTGTTATTCGCGAGTCCCTGTATTAGGCTACATCAAGAGGAAACAAACCTTTGAGATAGAACGTAGAACTACTGTATTGTGTCACGTTTCAAGAAGCTAGCACAAACCGTGTTTGATTTAGAGTTCTAACTGCATCTGTCAATATAGGAGAAAACAGAGTGAAACCTAAAAATTCAAACTGTTACTGCAAACGGATGCTTCAACGTAGGAGAACGAAACATGGACATCCAAGTTTGATTGGAGTACTGCTCATTATTTGAAAGTATCAGGAAGGTCGGAAAAAAAATATATGTTGTGATTTCAGGAGACTGTAGTTTTTTGGCAGCCTAACAACGCCTTTCATTGAATGAGTTATTCGCCAGCCTGTGCTTAAGGCTACATCAAGAGGAAACAAACCTTAGAGATAGAACGTAGAACTACTGTATTGTGTCAAGTTTCAAGAAGCTAGCACAAACCGTGTTTGATTTAGAGTTCGAACTGCATCTGTCAATATAGGAGAAAACAGAGTGAAACATAAAAATTCAAACTGTTACTGCAAACGGATGCTTCAACGTAGGAGAACGAAACTTGGGCATCCAAGTGGGATTGGTGTACTGATCATTACTTGAAAGTATCATGAAGATTGGATGAAAAAATGTATGTTGTGATTTCAGGAGACTGTAGTTTTTTGGCAGCCTAACAACGCCATTCATTGAATGAGTTATTCGCCAGCCTGTGCTTAAGGCTACATCAAGAGGAAACAAACCTTAGAGATAGAACGTAGAACTACTGTATTGTGTCAAGTTTCAAGAAGCTAGCACAAACCGTGTTTGATTTAGAGTTCGAACTGCATCTGTCAATATAGGAGAAAACAGAGTGAAACCTAAAAATTCAAACTGTTACTGCAAACGGATGCTTCAACGTAGGAGAATGAAACTTGGGCATCCAAGTGGGATTGGTGTACTGATCATTACTTGAAATTATCATGAAGATTGGATGAAAAAATGTTTGTTGTGATTTCAGGAGACTGTAGTTTTTTGGCAGCCTAACAACGCGTTTCATTGAATGAGTTATTCGCCAGCCTGTGCTTAAGGCTACATCAAGAGGAAACAAACCTTAGAGATAGAACGTAGAACTACTGTATTGTGTCAAGTTTCAAGAAGCTAGCACAAACCGTGTTTGATTTAGAGTTCGAACTGCATCTGTCAATATAGGAGAAAACAGAGTGAAACCTAAAAATTCAAACTGTTACTGCAAACGGATGCTTCAACGTAGGAGAACGATACTTGGGCATCCAAGTGGGATTGGTGTATTGATCATTACTTGAAAGTATCATGAAGATTGGATGAAAATATGTATGTTGAGATTTCAAGAGACTCTAGTTTTTGGAAGTTTGGCAACCCCTTTCAATATAAGTTTTATTCGCGAGTCCCTGTATTAGGCTACATCAAGAGGAAACAAACCTTAGAGATAGAACCTAGAACTACTGCATTGTGTCACGTTTCAAGAAGCTAGCACAAACCGTGTTTGATTTAGAGTTCTAACTGCATCTGTCAATATAGAAGAAAACGCAGTGAAACCTAAAAATTCAAACTGTTACTGCAAACGGATGCTTCAACGTAGGAGAACGAAACTTGGACATCCAAGTTTGATTGGAGTACTGCTCATTATTTGAAAGTATCAGGAAGGTCGGAAAAAAAATATATGTTGTGATTTCAGGAGACTGTAGTTTTTTGGCAGCCTAACAACGCCTTTCATTGAATGAGTTATTCGCCAGCCTGTGCTTAAGGCTACATCAAGAGGAAACAAACCTTAGAGATAGAACGTAGAACTACTGTATTGTGTCAAGTTTCAAGAAGCTAGCACAAACCGTGTTTGATTTAGAGTTCGAACTGCATCTGTCAATATAGGAGAAAACAGAGTGAAACCTAAAAATTCAAACTGTTACTGCAAATGGATGCTTCAACGTAGGAGAACGATACTTGGGCATCCAAGTGGGATTGGTGTACTGATCATTACTTGAAAGTATCATGAAGATTGGATGAAAAAAATGTATGTTGAGATTTCAGGAGACTCTAGTTTTTGGAAGTTTGGCAATCCCTTTCAATATAAGTGTTATTCGCGAGTCCCTGTATTAGGCTACATCAAGAGGAAACAAACCTTAGAGATAGAACGTAGAACTACTGTATTGTGTCACGTTTCAAGAAGCTAGCACAAACCGTGTTTGATTTAGAGTTCTAACTGCATCTGTCAATATAGAAGAAAACGCAGTGAAACCTAAAAATTAAAACTGTTACTGCAAACGGATGCTTCAACGTAGGAGAACGAAACTTGGACATCCAAGTTTGATTGGAGTACTGCTCATTATTTGAAAGTATCAGGAAGGTCGGAAAAAAAATATATGTTGTGATTTCAGGAGACTGTAGTTTTTTGGCAGCCTAACAACGCCTTTCATTGAATGAGTTATTCACCAGCCTGTGCTTAAGGCTACATCAAGAGAAAACAAACCTTAGAGATAGAACGTAGAACTACTGTATTGTGTCAAGTTTCAAGAAGCTAGCACAAACCGTGTTTGATTTAGAGTTCGAACTGCATCTGTCAATATATTAGAAAACAGAGTGAAACCTAAAAATTCAAACTGTTACTGCAAACGGATGCTTCAACGTAGGAGAACGATACTTGGGCATCCAAGTGGGATAGGTGTACTGATCATTACTTGAAAGTATCATGAAGATTGGATGAAAAAAATGTATGTTGAGATTTCAGGAGACTCTAGTTTTTGGAAGTTTGGCAATCCCTTTCAATATAAGTGTTATTCGCGAGTCCATGTATTAGGCTACATCAAGAGGAAACAAACCTTAGAGATAGAACGTAGAACTACTGTATTGTGTCACGTTTCAAGAAGCTAGCACAAACCGTGTTTGATTTAGAGTTCTAACTGCATCTGTCAATATAGAAGAAAACGCAGTGAAACCTAAAAATTCAAACTGTTACTGCAAATGGATGCTTCAACGTAGGAGAACGAAACTTGGACATCCAAGTTTGATTGGAGTACTGCTCATTATTTGAAAGTATCAGGAAGGTCGGAAAAAAAATATATGTTGTGATTTCAGGAGACTGTAGTTTTTTGGCAGCCTAACAACGCCTTTCATTGAATGAGTTATTCGCCAGCCTGTGCTTAAGGCTACATCAAGAGGAAACAAACCTTAGAGATAGAACGTAGAACTACTGTATTGTGTCAAGTTTCAAGAAGCTAGCACAAACCGTGTTTGATTTAGAGTTCGAACTGCATCTGTCAATATAGGAGAAAACAGAGTGAAACCTAAAAATTCAAAGTGTTACTGCAAACGGATGCTTCAACGTAGGAGAACGAAACTTGGGCATCCAAGTGGGATTGGTGTACTGATCATTACTTGAAAGTATCATGAAGATTGGATGAAAAAAATGTATGTTGAGATTTCAGGAGACTCTAGTTTTTGGAAGTTTGGCAATCCCTTTCAATATAAGTGTTATTCGCGAGTCCCTGTATTAGGCTACATCAAGAGGAAACAAACCTTAGAGATAGAACGTAGAACTACTGTATTGTGTCACGTTTCAAGAAGCTAGCACAAACCGTGTTTGATTTAGAGTTCTAACTGCATCTGTCAATATAGAAGAAAACGCAGTGAAACCTAAAAATTCAAACTGTTACTGCAAACGGATGCTTCAACGTAGGAGAACGAAACTTGGACATCCAAGTTTGATTGGAGTACTGCTCATTATTTGAAAGTATCAGGAAGGTCGGAAAAAAAATATATGTTGTGATTTCAGGAGACTGTAGTTTTTTGGCAGCCTAACAACGCCTTTCATTGAATGAGTTATTCGCCAGCCTGTGCTTAAGGCTACATCAAGAGGAAACAAACCTTAGAGATAGAACGTAGAACTACTGTATTGTGTCAAGTTTCAAGAAGCTAGCACAAACCGTGTTTGATTTAGAGTTCGAACTGCATCTGTCAATATAGGAGAAAACAGAGTGAAACCTAAAAATTCAAACTGTTACTGCAAACGGATGCTTCAACGTAGGAGAACGAAACTTGGGCATCCAAGTGGGATTGGTGTACTGATCATTACTTGAAAGTATCATGAAGATTGGATGAAAAAATGTATGTTGTGATTTCAGGAGACTGTAGTTTTTTGGCAGCCTAACAACGCCTTTCATTGAATGAGTTATTCGCCAGCCTGTGCTTAAGGCTACATCAAGAGGAAACAAACCTTAGAGATAGAACGTAGAACTACTGTATTGTGTCAAGTTTCAAGAAGCTAGCACAAACCGTGTTTGATTTAGAGTTCGAACTGCATCTGTCAATATAGGAGAAAACAGAGTGAAACCTAAAAATTCAAACAGTTACTGCAAACGGATGCTTCAACGTAGGAGAACGAAACTTGGGCATCCAAGTGGGATTGGTGTACTGATCATTACTTGAAAGTATCATGAAGATTGGATGAAAAAATGTATGTTGTGATTTCAGGAGACTGTAGTTTTTTGGCAGCCTAACAACGCCTTTCATTGAATGAGTTATTCGCCAGCCTGTGCTTAAGGCTACATCAAGAGGAAACAAACCTTAGAGATAGAACGTAGAACTACTGTATTGTGTCAAGTTTCAAGAAGCTAGCACGAACCGTGTTTGATTTAGAGTTCGAACTGCATCTGTCAATATAGGAGAAAACAGAGTGAAAAATAAAAATTCAAACTGTTACTGCAAACGGATGCTTCAACGTAGGAGAACGATACTTGGGCATCCAAGTGGGATTGGTGTACTGATCATTACTTGAAAGTATCATGAAGATTGGATGAAAAAAATGTATGTTGAGATTTCAGGAGACTCTAGTTTTTGGAAGTTTGGCAATCCCTTTCAATATAAGTGTTATTCGCGAGTCCCTGTATTAGGCTACATCAAGAGGAAACAAACCTTAGAGATAGAACGTAGAACTACTGTATTGTGTCACGTTTCAAGAAGCTAGCACAAACCGTGTTTGATTTAGAGTTCTAACTGCATCTGTCAATATAGAAGAAAACGCAGTGAAACCTAAAAATTCAAACTGTTACTGCAAACGGATGCTTCAACGTAGGAGAACGAAACTTGGACATCCAAGTTTGATTGGAGTACTGCTCATTATTTGAAAGTATCAGGAAGGTCGGAAAAAAAATATATGTTGTGATTTCAGGAGACTGTAGTTTTTTGGCAGCCTAACAACGCCTTTCATTGAATGAGTTATTCGCCAGCCTGTGCTTAAGGCTACATCAAGAGGAAACAAACCTTAGAGATAGAACGTAGAACTACTGTATTGTGTCAAGTTTCAAGAAGCTAGCACAAACCGTGTTTGATTTAGAGTTCGAACTGCATCTGTCAATATAGGAGAAAACAGAGGGAAACCTAAAAATTCAAACTGTTACTGCAAACGGATGCTTCAACGTAGGAGAACGAAACTTGGGCATCCAAGTGGGATTGGTGTACTGATCATTACTTGAAAGTATCATGAAGATTGGATGAAAAAATGTATGTTGTGATTTCAGGAGACTGTAGTTTTTTGGCAGCCTAACAACGCCATTCATTGAATGAGTTATTCGCCAGCCTGTGCTTAAGGCTACATCAAGAGGAAACAAACCTTAGAGATAGAACGTAGAACTACTGTATTGTGTCAAGTTTCAAGAAGCTAGCACAAACCGTGTTTGATTTAGAGTTCGAACTGCATCTGTCAATATATTAGAAAACAGAGTGAAACCTAAAAATTCAAACTGTTACTGCAAACGGATGCTTCAACGTAGGAGAACGATACTTGGGCATCCAAGTGGGATTGGTGTACTGATCATTACTTGAAAGTATCATGAAGATTGGATGAAAAAAATGTATGTTGAGATTTCAGGAGACTCTAGTTTTTGGAAGTTTGGCAATCCCTTTCAATATAAGTGTTATTCGCGAGTCCCTGTATTAGGCTACATCAAGAGGAAACAAACCTTAGAGATAGAACGTAGAACTACTGTATTGTGTCACGTTTCAAGAAGCTAGCACAAACCGTGTTTGATTTAGAGTTCTAACTGCATCTGTCAATATAGAAGAAAACGCAGTGAAACCTAAAAATTCAAACTGTTACTGCAAACGGATGCTTCAACGTAGGAGAACGAAACTTGGACATCCAAGTTTGATTGGAGTACTGCTCATTATTTGAAAGTATCAGGAAGGTCGGAAAAAAAAATATATGTTGTGATTTCAGGAGACTGTAGTTTTTTGGCAGCCTAACAACGCCTTTCATTGAATGAGTTATTCGCCAGCCTGTGCTTAAGGCTACATCAAGAGGAAACAAACCTTAGAGATAGAACGTAGAACTACTGTATTGTGTCAAGTTTCAAGAAGCTAGCACAAACCGTGTTTGATTTAGAGTTCGAACTGCATCTGTCAATATAGGAGAAAACAGAGTGAAACCTAAATTTCAAACTGTTACTGCAAACGGATGCTTCAACGTAGGAGAACGAAACTTGGGCATCCAAGTGGGATTGGTGTACTGATCATTACTTGAAAGTATCATGAAGATTGGATGAAAAAATGTATGTTGTGATTTCAGGAGACTGTAGTTTTTTGGCAGCCTAACAACGCCTTTCATTGAATGAGTTATTCGCCAGCCTGTGCTTAAGGCTACATCAAGAGGAAACAAACCTTAGAGATAGAACGTAGAACTACTGTATTGTGTCAAGTTTCAAGAAGCTAGCACAAACCGTGTTTGATTTAGAGTTCGAACTGCATCTGTCAATATAGGAGAAAACAGAGTGAAACCTAAAAATTCAAACTGTTACTGCAAACGGATGCTTCAACGTAGGAGAACGAAACTTGGACATCCAAGTTTGATTGGAGTACTGCTCATTATTTGAAAGTATCAGGAAGGTCGGAAAAAAAATATATGTTGTGATTTCAGGAGACTGTAGTTTTTTGGCAGCCTAACAACGCCTTTCATTGAATGAGTTATTCGCCAGCCTGTGCTTAAGGCTACATCAAGAGGAAACAAACCTTAGAGATAGAACGTAGAACTACTGTATTGTGTCAAGTTTCAAGAAGCTAGCACAAACCGTGTTTGATTTAGAGTTCGAACTGCATCTGTCAATATAGGAGAAAACAGAGTGAAACCTAAAAATTCAAACTGTTACTGCAAACGGATGCTTCAACGTAGGAGAACGAAACTTGGGCATCCAAGTGGGATTGGTGTACTGATCATTACTTGAAAGTATCATGAAGATTGGATGAAAAAATGTATGTTGTGATTTCAGGAGACTGTAGTTTTTTGGCAGCCTAACAACGCCTTTCATTGAATGAGTTATTCGCCAGCCTGTGCTTAAGGCTACATCAAGAGGAAACAAACCTTAGAGATAGAACGTAGAACTACTGTATTGTGTCAAGTTTCAAGAAGCTAGCACAAACCGTGTTTGATTTAGAGTTCGAACTGCATCTGTCAATATAGGAGAAAACAGAGTGAAACCTAAAAATTCAAACTGTTACTGCAAACGGATGCTTCAACGTAGGAGAACGAAACTTGGGCATCCAAGTGGGATTGGTGTACTGATCATTACTTGAAAGTATCATGAAGATTGGATGAAAAAATGTATGTTGTGATTTCAGGAGACTGTAGTTTTTTGGCAGCCTAACAACGCCTTTCATTGAATGAGTTATTCGCCAGCCTGTGCTTAAGGCTACATCAAGAGGAAACAAACCTTAGAGATAGAACGTAGAACTACTGTATTGTGTCAAGTTTCAAGAAGCTAGCACAAACCGTGTTTGATTTAGAGTTCGAACTGCATCTGTCAATATAGGAGAAAACAGAGTGAAACCTAAAAATTCAAATTGTTACTGCAAACGGATGCTTCAACGTAGGAGAACGATACTTGGGCATCCAAGTGGGATTGGTGTACTGATCATTACTTGAAAGTATCATGAAGATTGGATGAAAAAAATGTATGTTGAGATTTCAGGAGACTCTAGTTTTTGGAAGTTTGGCAATCCCTTTCAATATAAGTGTTATTCGCGAGTCCCTGTATTAGGCTACATCAAGAGGAAACAAACCTTAGAGATAGAACGTAGAACTACTGTATTGTGTCACGTTTCAAGAAGCTAGCACAAACCGTGTTTGATTTAGAGTTCTAACTGCATCTGTCAATATAGAAGAAAACGCAGTGAAACCTAAAAATTCAAACTGTTACTGCAAACGGATGCTTCAACGTAGGAGAACGAAACTTGGACATCCAAGTTTGATTGGAGTACTGCTCATTATTTGAAAGTATCAGGAAGGTCGGAAAAAAAAATATGTTGTGATTTCAGGAGACTGTAGTTTTTTGGCAGCCTAACAACGCCTTTCATTGAATGAGTTATTCGCCAGCCTGTGCTTAAGGCTACATCAAGAGGAAACAAACCTTAGAGATAGAACGTAGAACTACTGTATTGTGTCAAGTTTCAAGAAGCTAGCACAAACCGTGTTTGATTTAGAGTTCGAACTGCATCTGTCAATATAGGAGAAAACAGAGTGAAACCTAAAAATTCAAACTGTTACTGCAAACGGATGCTTCAACGTAAGAGAACGAAACTTGGGCATCCAAGTGGGATTGGTGTACTGATCATTACTTGAAAGTATCATGAAGATTGGATGAAAAAATGTATGTTGTGATTTCAGGAGACTGTAGTTTTTTGGCAGCCTAACAACGCCTTTCATTGAATGAGTTATTCGCCAGCCTGTGCTTAAGGCTACATCAAGAGGAAACAAACCTTAGAGATAGAACGTAGAACTACTGTATTGTGTCAAGTTTCAAGAAGCTAGCACAAACCGTGTTTGATTTAGAGTTCGAACTGCATCTGTCAATATAGGAGAAAACAGAGTGAAACCTAAAAATTCAAACTGTTACTGCAAACGGATGCTTCAACGTAGGAGAACGAAACTTGGGCATCCAAGTGGGATTGGTGTACTGATCATTACTTGAAAGTATCATGAAGATTGGATGAAAAAATGTATGTTGTGATTTCAGGAGACTGTAGTTTTTTGGCAGCCTAACAACGCCTTTCATTGAATGAGTTATTCGCCAGCCTGTGCTTAAGGCTACATCAAGAGGAAACAAACCTTAGAGATAGAACGTAGAACTACTGTATTGTGTCAAGTTTCAAGAAGCTAGCACAAACCGTGTTTGATTTAGAGTTCGAACTGCATCAGTCAATATAGGAGAAAACAGAGTGAAACCTAAAAATTCAAACTGTTACTGCAAACGGATGCTTCAACGTAGGAGAACGAAACTTGGACATCCAAGTTTGATTGGAGTACTGCTCATTATTTGAAAGTATCAGGAAGGTCGGAAAAAAAATATATGTTGTGATTTCAGGAGACTGTAGTTTTTTGGCAGCCTAACAACGCCTTTCATTGAATGAGTTATTCGCCAGCCTGTGCTTAAGGCTACATCAAGAGGAAACAAACCTTAGAGATAGAACGTAGAACTACTGTATTGTGTCAAGTTTCAAGAAGCTAGCACAAACCGTGTTTGATTTAGAGTTCGAACTGCATCTGTCAATATAGGAGAAAACAGAGTGAAACCTAAAAATTCAAACTGTTACTGCAAACGGATGCTTCAACGTAGGAGAACGAAACTTGGGCATCCAAGTGGGATTGGTGTACTGATCATTACTTGAAAGTATCATGAAGATTGGATGAAAAAATGTATGTTGTGATTTCAGGAGACTGTAGTTTTTTGGCAGCCTAACAACGCCTTTCATTGAATGAGTTATTCGCCAGCCTGTGCTTAAGGCTACATCAAGAGGAAACAAACCTTAGAGATAGAACGTAGAACTACTGTATTGTGTCAAGTTTCAAGAAGCTAGCACAAACCGTGTTTGATTTAGAGTTCGAACTGCATCTGTCAATATAGGAGAAAACAGAGTGAAACCTAAAAATTCAAACTGTTACTGCAAACGGATGCTTCAACGTAGGAGAACGAAACTTGGGCATCCAAGTGGGATTGGCGTACTGATCATTACTTGAAAGTATCATGAAGATTGAATGAAAAAATGTATGTTGTGATTTCAGGAGACTGTAGTTTTTTGGCAGCCTAACAACGCCTTTCATTGAATGAGTTATTCGCCAGCCTGTGCTTAAGGCTACATCAAGAGGAAACAAACCTTAGAGATAGAACGTAGAACTACTGTATTGTGTCAAGTTTCAAGAAGCTAGCACAAACCGTGTTTGATTTAGAGTTCGAACTGCATCTGTCAATATAGGAGAAAACAGAGTGAAACCTAAAAATTCAAACTGTTACTGCAAACGGATGCTTCAACGTAGGAGAACGATACTTGGGCATCCAAGTGGGATTGGTGTACTGATCATTACTTGAAAGTATCATGAAGATTGGATGAAAAAAATGTATGTTGAGATTTCAGGAGACTCTAGTTTTTGGAAGTTTGGCAATCCCTTTCAATATAAGTGTTATTCGCGAGTCCCTGTATTAGGCTACATCAAGAGGAAACAAACCTTAGAGATAGAACGTAGAACTACTGTATTGTGTCACGTTTCAAGAAGCTAGCACAAACCGTGTTTGATTTAGAGTTCTAACTGCATCTGTCAATATAGAAGAAAACGCAGTGAAACCTAAAAATTCAAACTGTTACTGCAAACGGATGCTTCAACGTAGGAGAACGAAACTTGGACATCCAAGTTTGATTGGAGTACTGCTCATTATTTGAAAGTATCAGGAAGGTCGGAAAAAAAATATATGTTGTGATTTCAGGAGACTGTAGTTTTTTGGCAGCCTAACAACGCCTTTTATTGAATGAGTTATTCGCCAGCCTGTGCTTAAGGCTACATCAAGAGGAAACAAACCTTAGAGATAGAACGTAGAACTACTGTATTGTGTCAAGTTTCAAGAAGCTAGCACAAACCGTGTTTGATTTAGAGTTCGAACTGCATCTGTCAATATAGGAGAAAACAGAGTGAAACCTAAAAATTCAAACTGTTACTGCAAACGGATGCTTCAACGTAGGAGAACGATACTTGGGCATCCAAGTGGGATTGGTGTACTGATCATTACTTGAAAGTATCATGAAGATTGGATGAAAAAAATGTATGTTGAGATTTCAGGAGACTCTATTTTTTGGAAGTTTGGCAATCCCTTTCAATATAAGTGTTATTCGCGAGTCCCTGTATTAGGCTACATCAAGAGGAAACAAACCTTAGAGATAGAACGTAGAACTACTGTATTGTGTCACGTTTCAAGAAGCTAGCACAAACCGTGTTTGATTTAGAGTTCTAACTGCATCTGTCAATATAGAAGAAAACGTAGTGAAACCTAAAAATTCAAACTGTTACTGCAAACGGATGCTTCAACGTAGGAGAACGAAACTTGGACATCCAAGTTTGATTGGAGTACTGCTCATTATTTGAAAGTATCAGGAAGGTCGGAAAAAAAATATATGTTGTGATTTCAGGAGACTGTAGTTTTTTGGCAGCCTAACAACGCCTTTCATTGAATGAGTTATTCGCCAGCCTGTGCTTAAGGCTACATCAAGAGGAAACAAACCTTAGAGATAGAACGTAGAACTACTGTATTGTGTCAAGTTTCAAGAAGCTAGCACAAACCGTGTTTGATTTAGAGTTCGAACTGCATCTGTCAATATAGGAGAAAACAGAGTGAAACCTAAAAATTCAAACTGTTACTGCAAACGGATGCTTCAACGTAAGAGAACGAAACTTGGGCATCCAAGTGGGATTGGTGTACTGATCATTACTTGAAAGTATCATGAAGATTGGATGAAAAAATGTATGTTGTGATTTCAGGAGACTGTAGTTTTTTGGCAGCCTAACAACGCCTTTCATTGAATGAGTTATTCGCCAGCCTGTGCTTAAGGCTACATCAAGAGGAAACAAACCTTAGAGATAGAACGTAGAACTACTGTATTGTGTCAAGTTTCAAGAAGCTAGCACAAACCGTGTTTGATTTAGAGTTCGAACTGCATCTGTCAATATAGGAGAAAACAGAGTGAAACCTAAAAATTCAAACTGTTACTGCAAACGGATGCTTCAACGTAGGAGAACGAAACTTGGGCATCCAAGTGGGATTGGTGTACTGATCATTACTTGAAAGTATCATGAAGATTGGATGAAAAAATGTATGTTGTGATTTCAGGAGACTGTAGTTTTTTGGCAGCCTAACAACGCCTTTCATTGAATGAGTTATTCGCCAGCCTGTGCTTAAGGCTACATCAAGAGGAAACAAACCTTAGAGATAGAACGTAGAACTACTGTATTGTGTCAAGTTTCAAGAAGCTAGCACAAACCGTGTTTGATTTAGAGTTCGAACTGCATCTGTCAATATAGGAGAAAACAGAGTGAAACCTAAAAATTCAAACTGTTACTGCAAACGGATGCTTCAACGTAGGAGAACGAAACTTGGACATCCAAGTTTGATTGGAGTACTGCTCATTATTTGAAAGTATCAGGAAGGTCGGAAAAAAAATATATGTTGTGATTTCAGGAGACTGTAGTTTTTGGCAGCCTAACAACGCCTTTCATTGAATGAGTTATTCGCCAGCCTGTGCTTAAGGCTACATCAAGAGGAAACAAACCTTAGAGATAGAACGTAGAACTACTGTATTGTGTCAAGTTTCAAGAAGCTAGCACAAACCGTGTTTGATTTAGAGTTCGAACTGCATCTGTCAATATAGGAGAAAACAGAGTGAAACCTAAAAATTCAAACTGTTACTGCAAACGGATGCTTCAACGTAGGAGAACGAAACTTGGGCATCCAAGTGGGATTGGTGTACTGATCATTACTTGAAAGTATCATGAAGATTGGATGAAAAAATGTATGTTGTGATTTCAGGAGACTGTAGTTTTTTGGCAGCCTAACAACGCCTTTCATTGAATGAGTTATTCGCCAGCCTGTGCTTAAGGCTACATCAAGAGGAAACAAACCTTAGAGATAGAACGTAGAACTACTGTATTGTGTCAAGTTTCAAGAAGCTAGCACAAACCGTGTTTGATTTAGAGTTCGAACTGCATCTGTCAATATAGGAGAAAACAGAGTGAAACCTAAAAATTCAAACTGTTACTGCAAACGGATGCTTCAACGTAGGAGAACGAAACTTGGGCATCCAAGTGGGATTGGTGTACTGATCATTACTTGAAAGTATCATGAAGATTGAATGAAAAATGTATGTTGTGATTTCAGGAGACTGTAGTTTTTTGGCAGCCTAACAAGGCCTTTCATTGAATGAGTTATTCGCCAGCCTGTGCTTAAGGCTACATCAAGAGGAAACAAACCTTAGAGATAGAACGTAGAACTACTGTATTGTGTCAAGTTTCAAGAAGCTAGCACAAACCGTGTTTGATTTAGAGTTCGAACTGCATCTGTCAATATAGGAGAAAACAGAGTGAAACCTAAAAATTCAAACTGTTACTGCAAACGGATGCTTCAACGTAGGAGAACGATACTTGGGCATCCAAGTGGGATTGGTGTACTGATCATTACTTGAAAGTATCATGAAGATTGGATGAAAAAAATGTATGTTGAGATTTCAGGAGACTCTAGTTTTTGGAAGTTTGGCAATCCCTTTCAATATAAGTGTTATTCGCGAGTCCTGTATTAGGCTACATCAAGAGGAAACAAACCTTAGAGATAGAACGTAGAACTACTGTATTGTGTCACGTTTCAAGAAGCTAGCACAAACCGTGTTTGATTTAGAGTTCTAACTGCATCTGTCAATATAGAAGAAAACGCAGTGAAACCTAAAAATTCAAACTGTTACTGCAAACGGATGCTTCAACGTAGGAGAACGAAACTTGGACATCCAAGTTTGATTGGAGTACTGCTCATTATTTGAAAGTATCAGGAAGGTCGGAAAAAAATATATGTTGTGATTTCAGGAGACTGTAGTTTTTTGGCAGCCTAACAACGCCTTTTATTGAATGAGTTATTCGCCAGCCTGTGCTTAAGGCTACATCAAGAGGAAACAAACCTTAGAGATAGAACGTAGAACTACTGTATTGTGTCAAGTTTCAAGAAGCTAGCACAAACCGTGTTTGATTTAGAGTTCGAACTGCATCTGTCAATATAGGAGAAAACAGAGTGAAACCTAAAAATTCAAACTGTTACTGCAAACGGATGCTTCAACGTAGGAGAACGATACTTGGGCATCCAAGTGGGATTGGTGTACTGATCATTACTTGAAAGTATCATGAAGATTGGATGAAAAAAATGTATGTTGAGATTTCAGGAGACTCTAGTTTTTGGAAGTTTGGCAATCCCTTTCAATATAAGTTGTATTCGCGAGTCCCTGTATTAGGCTACATCAAGAGGAAACAAACCTTAGAGATAGAACGTAGAACTACTGTATTGTGTCACGTTTCAAGAAGCTAGCACAAACCGTGTTTGATTTAGAGTTCTAACTGCATCTGTCAATATAGAAGAAAACGCAGTGAAACCTAAAAATTCAAACTGACTGCAAACGGATGCTTCAACGTAGGAGAACGAAACTTGGACATCCAAGTTTGATTGGAGTACTGCTCATTATTTGAAAGTATCAGGAAGGTCGGAAAAAAAATATATGTTGTGATTTCAGGAGACTGTAGTTTTTGGCAGCCTAACAACGCCTTTCATTGAATGAGTTATTCGCCAGCCTGTGCTTAAGGCTACATCAAGAGGAAACAAACCTTAGAGATAGAACGTAGAACTACTGTATTGTGTCAAGTTTCAAGAAGCTAGCACAAACCGTGTTTGATTTAGAGTTCGAACTGCATCTGTCAATATAGGAGAAAACAGAGTGAAACCTAAAAATTCAAACTTTTACTGCAAACGGATGCTTCAACGTAGGAGAACGAAACTTGGGCATCCAAGTGGGATTGGTGTACTGATCATTACTTGAAAGTATCATGAAGATTGGATGAAAAAATGTATGTTGTGATTTCAGGAGACTGTAGTTTTTTGGCAGCCTAACAACGCCTTTCATTGAATGAGTTATTCGCCAGCCTGTGCTTAAGGCTACATCAAGAGGAAACAAACCTTAGAGATAGAACGTAGAACTACTGTATTGTGTCAAGTTTCAAGAAGCTAGCACAAACCGTGTTTGATTTAGAGTTCGAACTGCATCTGTCAATATAGGAGAAAACAGAGTGAAACCTAAAAATTCAAACTGTTACTGCAAACGGATGCTTCAACGTAGGAGAACGATACTTGGGCATCCAAGTGGGATTGGTGTACTGATCATTACTTGAAAGTATCATGAAGATTGGATGAAAAAAATGTATGTTGAGATTTCAGGAGACTCTAGTTTTTGGAAGTTTGGCATCCCTTTCAATATAAGTGTTATTCGCGAGTCCCTGTATTAGGCTACATCAAGAGGAAACAAACCTTAGAGATAGAACGTAGAACTACTGGATTGTGTCAAGTTTCAAGAAGCTAGCACAAACCGTGTTTGATTTACAGTTCGAACTGCATCTGTCAATATAGAAGAAAATGCAGTGAAACCTAAAAATTCAAACTGTTACTGAAAACGGATGCTTCAATGTAGGAGAACGAAACTTGGACATCCAAGTTTGATTGGAGTACTGCTCATTATTGAAAGTATCAGGAAGGTCGGAAAAAAAATATATGTTGTGATTTCAGGAGACTGTAGTTTTTTGGCAGCCTAACAACGCCTTTCATTGAATGAGTTATTCGCCAGCCTGTGCTTAAGGCTACATCAAGAGGAAACAAACCTTAGAGATAGAACGTAGAACTACTGTATTGTGTCAAGTTTCAAGAAGCTAGCACAAACCGTGTTTGATTTACAGTTCGAACTGCATCTGTCAATATAGGAGAAAACAGAGTGAAACCTAAAAATTCAAACTGTTACTGCAAACGGATGCTTCAACGTAGGAGAACGAAACTTGGACATCCAAGTTTGATTGGAGTACTGCTCATTATTTGAAAGTATCAGAAGGTCGGAAAAAAAATATATGTTGTGATTTCAGGAGACTGTAGTTTTTTGGCAGCCTAACAACGCCTTTCATTGAATGAGTTATTCGCCAGCCTGTGCTTAAGGCTACATCAAGAGGAAACAAACCTTAGAGATAGAACGTAGAACTACTGTATTGTGTCAAGTTTCAAGAAGCTAGCACAAACCGTGTTTGATTTAGAGTTCGAACTGCATCTGTCAATATAGGAGAAAACAGAGTGAAACCTAAAAATTCAAACTGTTACTGCAAACGGATGCTTCAACGTAGGAGAACGAAACTTGGGCATCCAAGTGGGATTGGTGTACTGATCATTACTTGAAAGTATCATGAAGATTGGATGAAAAAATGTATGTTGTGATTTCAGGAGACTGTAGTTTTTTGGCAGCCTAACAACGCCTTTCATTGAATGAGTTATTCGCCAGCCTGTGCTTAAGGCTACATCAAGAGGAAACAAACCTTAGAGATAGAACGTAGAACTACTGTATTGTGTCAAGTTTCAAGAAGCTAGCACAAACCGTGTTGAGTTAGAGTTCGAACTGCATCTGTCAATATAGGAGAAAACAGAGTGAAACCTAAAAATTCAAACTGTTACTGCAAACGGATGCTTCAACGTAGGAGAACGATACTTGGGCATCCAAGTGGGATTGGTGTACTGATCATTACTTGAAAGTATCATGAAGATTGGATGAAAAAAATGTATGTTGAGATTTCAGGAGACTCTAGTTTTTGGAAGTTTGGCAATCCCTTTCAATATAAGTGTTTATTCGCGAGTCCCTGTATTAGGCTACATCAAGAGGAAACAAACCTTAGAGATAGAACGTAGAACTACTGTATTGTGTCACGTTTCAAGAAGCTAGCACAAACCGTGTTTGATTTAGAGTTCTAACTGCATCTGTCAATATAGAAGAAAACGCAGTGAAACCTAAAAATTCAAACTGTTACTGCAAACGGATGCTTCAACGTAGGAGAACGAAACTTGGACATCCAAGTTTGATTGGAGTACTGCTCATTATTTGAAAGTATAAGGAAGGTCGGAAAAAAATATATGTTGTGATTTCAGGAGACTGTAGTTTTTTGGCAGCCTAACAACGCCTTTCATTGAATGAGTTATTCGCCAGCCTGTGCTTAAGGCTACATCAAGAGGAAACAAACCTTAGAGATAGAACGTAGAACTACTGTATTGTGTCAAGTTTCAAGAAGCTAGCACAAACCGTGTTTGATTTAGAGTTCGAACTGCATCTGTCAATATAGGAGAAAACAGAGTGAAACCTAAAAATTCAAACTGTTACTGCAAATGGATGCTTCAACGTAGGAGAACGATACTTGGGCATCCAAGTGGGATTGGTGTACTGATCATTACTTGAAAGTATCATGAAGATTGGATGGAAATATGTATGTTGAGATTTCAGGAGACTCTAGTTTTTGGAAGTTTGGCAACCCCTTTCAATATAAGTGTTATTCGCGAGTCCCTGTATTAGGCTACATCAAGAGGAAACAAACCTTAGAGATAGAACGTAGAACTACTGTATTGTGTCACGTTTCAAGAAGCTAGCACAAACCGTGTTTGATTTAGAGTTCGAACTGCATCTGTCAATATAGAAGAAAACGCAGTGAAACCTAAAAATTCAAACTGTTACTGCAAACGGATGCTTCAACGTAGGAGAACGAAACTTGGACATCCAAGTTTGATTGGAGTACTGCTCATTATTTGAAAGTATCAGGAAGGTCGGAAAAAAAATATATGTTGTGATTTCAGGAGACTGTAGTTTTTTGGCAGCCTAACACGCCTTTCATTGAATGAGTTATTCGCCAGCCTGTGCTTAAGGCTACATCAAGAGGAAACAAACCTTAGAGATAGAACGTAGAACTACTGTATTGTGTCAAGTTTCAAGAAGCTAGCACAAACCGTGTTTGATTTAGAGTTCGAACTGCATCTGTCAATATAGGAGAAAACAGAGTGAAACCTAAAAATTCAAACTGTTACTGCAAACGGATGCTTCAACGTAGGAGAACGATACTTGGGCATCCAAGTGGGATTGGTGTACTGATCATTACTTGAAAGTATCATGAAGATTGGATGAAAAAAATGTATGTTGAGATTTCAGGAGACTCTAGTTTTTGGAAGTTTGGCAATCCCTTTCAATATAAGTGTTATTCGCGAGTCCCTGTATTAGGCTACATCAAGAGGAAACAAACCTTAGAGATAGAACGTAGAACTACTGTATTGTGTCACGTTTCAAGAAGCTAGCAGAAACCGTGTTTGATTTAGAGTTCTAACTGCATCTGTCAATATAGAAGAAAACGCAGTGAAACCTAAAAATTCAAACTGTTACTGCAAAAGGATGCTTCAACGTAGGAGAACGAAACTTGGACATCCAAGTTTGATTGGAGTACTGCTCATTATTTGAAAGTATCAGAAAGGTCGGAAAAAAAGTATATGTTGTGATTTCAGGAGACTGTAGTTTTTTGGCAGCCTAACAACGCCTTTCATTGAATGAGTTATTCGCCAGCCTGTGCTTAAGGCTACATCAAGAGGAAACAAACCTTAGAGATAGAACGTAGAACTACTGTATTGTGTCAAGTTTCAAGAAGCTAGCACAAACCGTGTTTGATTTAGAGTTCGAACTGCATCTGTCAATATAGGAGAAAACAGAGTGAAACCTAAAAATTCAAACTGTTACTGCAAACGGATGCTTCAACGTAGGAGAACGAAACTTGGGCATCCAAGTGGGATTGGTGTACTGATCATTACTTGAAAGTATCATGAAGATTGGATGAAAAAATGTATGTTGTGATTTCAGGAGACTGTAGTTTTTTGGCAGCCTAACAACGCCTTTCATTGAATGAGTTATTCGCCAGCCTGTGCTTAAGGCTACATCAAGAGGAAACAAACCTTAGAGATAGAACGTAGAACTACTGTATTGTGTCAAGTTTCAAGAAGCTAGCACAAACCGTGTTTGATTTAGAGTTCGAACTGCATCTGTCAATATAGGAGAAAACAGAGTGAAACCTAAAAATTCAAACTGTTACTGCAAACGGATGCTTCAACGTAGGAGAACGATACTTGGGCATCAAAGTGGGATTGGTGTACTGATCATTACTTGAAAGTATCATGAAGATTGGATGAAAAAAATGTATGTTGAGATTTCAGGAGACTCTAGTTTTTGGAAGTTTGGCAATCCCTTTCAATATAAGTGTTATTCGCGAGTCCCTGTATTAGGCTACATCAAGAGGAAACAAACCTTAGAGATAGAACGTAGAACTACTGTATTGTGTCACGTTTCAAGAAGCTAGCACAAACCGTGTTTGATTTAGAGTTCTAACTGCATCTGTCAATATAAAAGAAAACGCAGTGAAACCTAAAAATTCAAACTGTTACTGCAAACGGATGCTTCAACGTAGGAGAACGAAACTTGGACATCCAAGTTTGATTTTAGTACTGCTCATTATTTGAAAGTATCAGGAAGGTCGGAAAAAAAATATATGTTGTGATTTCAGGAGACTGTAGTTTTTTGGCAGCCTAACAACGCCTTTCATTGAATGAGTTATTCGCCAGCCTGTGCTTAAGGCTACATCAAGAGGAAACAAACCTTAGAGATAGAACGTAGAACTACTGTATTGTGTCAAGTTTCAAGAAGCTAGCACAAACCGTGTTTGATTTAGAGTTCGAACTGCATCTGTCAATATAGGAGAAAACAGAGTGAAACCTAAAAATTCAAACTGTTACTGCAAACGGATGCTTCAACGTAGGAGAACGAAACTTGGGCATCCAAGTGGGATTGGTGTACTGATCATTACTTGAAAGTATAATGAAGATTGGATGAAAAAAATGTATGTTGTGATTTCAGGAGACTGTAGTTTTTTGGCAGCCTAACAACGCCTTTCATTGAATGAGTTATTCGCCAGCCTGTGCTTAAGGCTACATCAAGAGGAAACAAACCTTAGAGATAGAACGTAGAACTACTGTATTGTGTCAAGTTTCAAGAAGCTAGCACAAACCGTGTTTGATTTAGAGTTCGAACTGCATCTGTCAATATAGGAGAAAACAGAGTGAAACCTAAAAATTCACACTGTTACTGCAAACGGATGCTTCAACGTAGGAGAACGATACTTGGGCATCCAAGTGGGATTGGTGTACTGATCATTACTTGAAAGTATCATGAAGATTGGATGAAAAAAATGTATGTTGAGATTTCAGGAGACTCTAGTTTTTGGAAGTTTGGCAATCCCTTTCAATATAAGTGTTATTCGCGAGTCCCTGTATTAGGCTACATCAAGAGGAAACAAACCTGAGAGACAGAACGTAGAACTACTGTATTGTGTCACGTTTCAAGAAGCTAGCACAAACCGTGTTTGATTTAGAGTTCTAACTGCATCTGTCAATATAGAAGAAAACGCAGTGAAACCTAAAAATTCAAACTGTTACTGCAAACGGATGCTTCAACGTAGGAGAACGAAACTTGGACATCCAAGTTTGATTGGAGTACTGCTCATTATTTGAAAGTATCAGGAAGGTCGGAAAAAAAAATATATGTTGTGATTTCAGGAGACTGTAGTTTTTTGGCAGCCTAACAACACCTTTCATTGAATGAGTTATTCGCCAGCCTGTGCTTAAGGCTACATCAAGAGGAAACAAACCTTAGAGATAGAACGTAGAACTACTGTATTGTGTCAAGTTTCAAGAAGCTAGCACAAACCGTGTTTGATTTAGAGTTCGAACTGCATCTGTCAATATAGGAGAAAACAGAGTGAAACCTAAAAATTCAAACTGTTACTGCAAACGGATGCTTTAACGTAGGAGAACGATACTTGGGCATCCAAGTGGGATTGGTGCACTGATCATTACTTGAAAGTATCATGAAGATTGGATGAAAAAAATGTATGTTGAGATTTCAGGAGACTCTAGTTTTTGGAAGTTTGGCAATCCCTTTCAATATAAGTGTTATTCGCGAGTCCCTGTATTAGGCTACATCAAGAGGAAACAAACCTTAGAGACAGAACGTAGAACTACTGTATTGTGTCACGTTTCAAGAAGCTAGCACAAACCGTGTTTGATTTAGAGTTCTAACTGCATCTGTCAATATAGAAGAAAACGCAGTGAAACCTAAAAATTCAAACTGTTACTGCAAACGGATGCTTCAACGTAGGAGAACGAAACTTGGACATCCAAGTTTGATTGGAGTACTGCTCATTATTTGAAAGTATCAGGAAGGTCGGAAAAAAAATATATGTTGTGATTTCAGGAGACTGTAGTTTTTTGGCAGCCTAACAACGCCTTTCATTGAATGAGTTATTCGCCAGCCTGTGCTTAAGGCTACATCAAGAGGAAACAAACTTTAGAGATAGAACGTAGAACTACTGTATTGTGTCAAGTTTCAAGAAGCTAGCACAAACCGTGTTTGATTTAGAGTTCGAACTGCATCTGTCAATATAGGAGAAAACAGAGTGAAACCTAAAAATTCAAACTGTTACTGCAAACGGATGCTTCAACGTAGGAGAACGAAACTTGGGCATCCAAGTGGGATTGGTGTACTGATCATTACTTGAAAGTATCATGAAGATTGGATGAAAAAATGTATGTTGTGATTTCAGGAGACTGTAGTTTTTTGGCAGCCTAACAACGCCTTTCATTGAATGAGTTATTCGCCAGCCTGTGCTTAAGGCTACATCAAGAGGAAACAAACCTTAGACATAGAACGTAGAACTACTGTATTGTGTCAAGTTTCAAGAAGCTAGCACAAACCGTGTTTGATTTAGAGTTCGAACTGCATCTGTCAATATAGGAGAAAACAGAGTGAAACCTAAAAATTCAAACTGTTACTGCAAACGGATGCTTCAACGTAGGAGAACGAAACTTGGGCATCCAAGTGGGATTGGTGTACTGATCATTACTTGAAAGTATCATGAAGATTGGATGAAAAAATGTATGTTGTGATTTCAGGAGACTGTAGTTTTTTGGCAGCCTAACAACGCCTTTCATTGAATGAGATATTCGCCAGCCTGTGCTTAAGGCTACATCAAGAGGAAACAAACCTTAGAGAAGGAACGTAGAACTACTGTATTGTGTCAAGTTTCAAGAAGCTAGCACAAACCGTGTTTGATTTAGAGTTCGAACTGCATCTGTCAATATAGGAGAAAACAGAGTGAAACCTAAAAATTCAAACTGTTACTGCAAACGGATGCTTCAACATAGGAGAACGATACTTGGGCATCCAAGTGGGATTGGTGTACTGATCATTACTTGAAAGTATCATGAAGATTGGATGAAAATATGTATGTTGAGATTTCAGGAGACTCTAGTTTTTGGAAGTTTGGCAACCCCTTTCAATATAAGTGTTATTCGCGAGTCCCTGTATTAGGCTACATCAAGAGGAAACAAACCTTAGAGATAGAACGTAGAACTACTGTATTGTGTCACGTTTCAAGAAGCTAGCACAAACCGTGTTTGATTTAGAGTTCTAACTGCATCTGTCAATATAGAAGAAAACGCAGTGAAACCTAAAAATTCAAACTGTTACTGCAAACGGATGCTTCAACGTAGGAGAACGAAACTTGGACATCCAAGTTTGATTGGAGTACTGCTCATTATTTGAAAGTATCAGGAAGGTCGGAAAAAAAATATATGTTGTGATTTCAGGAGACTGTAGGTTTTGGCAGCCTAACAACGCCTTTCATTGAATGAGTTATTCGCCAGCCTGTGCTTAAGGCTACATCAAGAGGAAACAAACCTTAGAGATAGAACGTAGAACTACTGTATTGTGTCAAGTTTCAAGAAGCTAGCACAAACCGTGTTTGATTTAGAGTTCGAACTGCATCTGTCAATATAGGAGAAAACAGAGTGAAACCTAAAAATTCAAACTGTTACTGCAAACGGATGATTCAACGTAGGAGAACGAAACTTGGACATCCAAGTTTGATTGGAGTACTGCTATTTATTTGAAAGTATCAGGAAGGTCGGAAAAAAAATATATGTTGTGATTTCAGGAGACTGTAGTTTTTTGGCAGCCTAACAACGCCTTTTATTGAATGAGTTATTCGCCAGCCTGTGCTTAAGGCTACATCAAGAGGAAACAAACCTTAGAGATAGAACATAGAACTACTGTATTGTGTCAAGTTTCAAGAAGCTAGCACAAACCGTGTTTGATTTAGAGTTCGAACTGCATCTGTCAATATAGGAGAAAACAGAGTGAAACCTAAAAATTCAAACTGTTACTGCAAACGGATGCTTCAACGTAGGAGAACGATACTTGGGCATCCAAGTGGGATTGGTGTACTGATCATTACTTGAAAGTATCATGAAGATTGGATGAAAAAAATGTATGTTGAGATTTCAGGAGACTCTAGTTTTTGGAAGTTTGGCAATCCCTTTCAATATAAGTGTTATTCGCGAGTCCCTGTATTAGGCTACATCAAGAGGAAACAAACCTGAGAGACAGAACGTAGAACTACTGTATTGTGTCACGTTTCAAGAAGCTAGCACAAACCGTGTTTGATTTAGAGTTCTAACTGCATCTGTCAATATAGAAGAAAACGCAGTGAAACCTAAAAATTCAAACTGTTAATGCAAACGGATGCTTCAACGTAGGAGAACGAAACTTGGACATCCAAGTTTGATTGGAGTACTGCTCATTATTTGAAAGTATCAGGAAGGTCGGAAAAAAAATATATGTTGTGATTTCAGGAGACTGTAGTTTTTTGGCAGCCTAACAACACCTTTCATTGAATGAGTTATTCGCCAGCCTGTGCTTAAGGCTACATCAAGAGGAAACAAACCTTAGAGATAGAACGTAGAACTACTGTATTGTGTCAAGTTTCAAGAAGCTAGCACAAACCGTGTTTGATTTAGAGTTCGAACTGCATCTGTCAATATAGGAGAAAACAGAGTGAAACCTAAAAATTCAAACTGTTACTGCAAACGGATGCTTCAACGTAGGAGAACGATACTTGGGCATCCAAGTGGGATTGGTGTACTGATCATTACTTGAAGGTATCATGAAGATTGGATGAAAAAAATGTATGTTGAGATTTCAGGAGACTCTAGTTTTTGGAAGTTTGGCAATCCCTTTCAATATAAGTGTTATTCGCGAGTCCCTGTATTAGGCTACATCAAGAGGAAACAAACCTTAGAGACAGAACGTAGAACTACTGTATTGTGTCACGTTTCAAGAAGCTAGCACAAACCGTGTTTGATTTAGAGTTCTAACTGCATCTGTCAATATAGAAGAAAACGCAGTGAAACCTAAAAATTCAAACTGTTACTGCAAACGGATGCTTCAACGTAGGAGAACGAAACTTGGACATCCAAGTTTGATTGGAGTACTGCTCATTATTTGAAAGTATCAGGAAGGTCGGAAAAAAATATATGTTGTGATTTCAGGAGACTGTAGTTTTTTGGCAGCCTAACAACGCCTTTCATTGAATGAGTTATTCGCCAGCCTGTGCTTAAGGCTACATCAAGAGGAAACAAACTTTAGAGATAGAACGTAGAACTACTGTATTGTGTCAAGTTTCAAGAAGCTAGCACAAACCGTGTTTGATTTAGAGTTCGAACTGCATCTGTCAATATAGGAGAAAACAGAGTGAAACCTAAAAATTCAAACTGTTACTGCAAACGGATGCTTCAACGTAGGAGAACGAAACTTGGGCATCCAAGTGGGATTGGTGTACTGATCATTACTTGAAAGTATCATGAAGATTGGATGAAAAAATGTATGTTGTGATTTCAGGAGACTGTAGTTTTTTGGCAGCCTAACAACGCCTTTCATTGAATGAGTTATTCGTCAGCTTGTGCTTAAGGCTACATCAAGAGGAAACAAACCTTAGAGATAGAACGTAGAACTACTGTATTGTGTCAAGTTTCAAGAAGCTAGCACAAACCGTGTTTGATTTAGAGATCGAACTGCATCTGTCAATATAGGAGAAAACAGAGTGAAACCTAAAAATTCAAACTGTTACTGCAAACGGATGCTTCATCGTAGGAGAACGAAACTTGGGCATCCAAGTGGGATTGGTGTACTGATCATTACTTGAAAGTATCATGAAGATTGGATGAAAAAATGTATGTTGTGATTTCAGGAGACTGTAGTTTTTTGGCAGCCTAACAATGCCATTCATTGAATGAGATATTCGCCAGCCTGTGCTTAAGGCTACATCAAGAGGAAACAAACCTTAGAGAAGGAACGTAGAACTACTGTATTGTGTCAAGTTTCAAGAAGCTAGCACAAACCGTGTTTGATTTAGAGTTCGAACTGCATCTGTCAATATAGCAGAAAACAGAGTGAAACCTAAAAATTCAAACTGTTACTGCAAACGGATGCTTCAACATAGGAGAACGATACTTGGGCATCCAAGTGGGATTGGTGAACTGATCATTACTTGAAAGTATCATGAAGATTGGATGAAAATATGTATGTTGAGATTTCAGGAGACTCTAGTTTTTGGAAGTTTGGCAACCCCTTTCAATATAAGTGTTATTCGCGAGTCCCTGTATTAGGCTACATCAAGAGGAAACAAACCTTAGAGATAGAACGTAGAACTACTGTATTGTGTCACGTTTCAAGAAGCTAGCACAAACCGTGTTTGATTTAGAGTTCTAACTGCATCTGTCAATATAGAAGAAAAC
Organism: Callospermophilus lateralis; assembly: GCF_048772815.1. Classification (NCBI taxonomy): domain Eukaryota; kingdom Metazoa; phylum Chordata; class Mammalia; order Rodentia; family Sciuridae; genus Callospermophilus; species Callospermophilus lateralis. Next base: position 95,761 of record NW_027513634.1, on the reverse strand, counting down.
GCAGTGAAACCTAAAAATTCAAACTGTTACTGCAAACGGATGCTTCAACGTAGGAGAACGAATTTTGGACATCCAAGTTTGATTGGAGTACTGCTCATTATTTGAAAGTATCAGGAAGGTCGGAAAAAAAATATATGTTGTGATTTCAGGAGACTGTAGGTTTTGGCAGCCTAACAACGCCTTTCATTGAATGAGTTATTCGCCAGCCTGTGCTTAAGGCTACATCAAGAGGAAACAAACCTTAGAGATAGAACGTAGAACTACTGTATTGTGTCAAGTTTCAAGAAGCTAGCACAAACCGTGTTTGATTTAGAGTTCGAACTGCATCTGTCAATATAGGAGAAAACGCAGTGAAACCTAAAAATTCAAACTGTTACTGCAAACGGATGCTTCAACGTAGGAGAACGAAACTTGGGCATCCAAGTGGGATTGGTGTACTGATCATTACTTGAAAGTATCATGAAGATTGGATGAAAAAATGTATGTTGTGATTTCAGGAGACTGTAGTTTTTTGGCAGCCTAACAACGCCTTTCATTGAATGAGTTATTCGCCAGCCTGTGCTTAAGGCTACATCAAGAGGAAACAAACCTTAGAGATAGAACGTAGAACTACTGTATTGTGTCAAGTTTCAAGAAGCTAGCACAAACCGTGTTTGATTTAGAGTTCGAACTGCATCTGTCAATATAGGAGAAAACAGAGTGAAACCTAAAAATTCAAACTGTTATTGCAAACGGATGCTTCAACGTAGGAGAACGAAACTTGGACATCCAAGTTTGATTGGAGTACTGCTCATTATTTGAAAGTATCAGGATGGTCGGAAAAAAAATGTATGTTGTGATTTCAGGAGACTGTAGTTTTTTGGCAGCCTAACAACGCCTTTCATTGAATGAGTTATTCGCCAGCCTGTGCTTAAGGCTACATCAAGAGGAAACAAACCTTAGAGATAGAACGTAGAACTACTGTATTGTGTCAAGTTTCAAGAAGCTAGCACAAACCGTGTTTGATTTAGAGTTCGAACTGCATCTGTCAATATAGGAGAAAACAGAGTGAAACCTAAAAATTCAAACTGTTACTGCAAACGGATGCTTCAACGTAGGAGAACGAAACTTGGGCATCCAAGTGGGATTGGTGTACTGATCATTACTTGAAAGTATCATGAAGATTGGATGAAAAAATGTATGTTGTGATTTCAGGAGACTGTAGTTTTTTGGCAGCCTAACAACGCCTTTCATTGAATGAGTTATTCGCCAGCCTGTGCTTAAGGCTACATCAAGAGGAAACAAACCTTAGAGATAGAACGTAGAACTACTGTATTGTGTCAAGTTTCAAGAAGCTAGCACAAACCGTGTTTGATTTAGAGTTCGAACTGCATCTGTCAATATAGGAGAAAACAGAGTGAAACCTAAAAATTCAAACTGTTACTGCAAACGGATGCTTCAACGTAGGAGAACGAAACTTGGGCATCCAAGTGGGATTGGTGTACTGATCATTACTTGAAAGTATCATGAAGATTGGATGAAAAAAATGTATGTTGAGATTTCAGGAGACTCTAGTTTTTGGAAGTTTGGCAATCCCTTTCAATATAAGTGTTATTCGCGAGTCCCTGTATTAGGCTACATCAAGAGGAAACAAACCTTAGAGATAGAACGTAGAACTACTGTATTGTGTCACGTTTCAAGAAGCTAGCACAAACCGTGTTTGATTTAGAGTTCTAACTGCATCTGTCAATATAGAAGAAAACGCAGTGAAACCTAAAAATTCAAACTGTTACTGCAAACGGATGCTTCAACGTAGGAGAACGAAACTTGGACATCCAAGTTTGATTGGAGTACTGCTCATTATTTGAAAGTATCAGGAAGGTCGGAAAAAAAATATATGTTGTGATTTCAGGAGATTGTAGTTTTTTGGCAGCCTAACAACGCCTTTTATTGAATGAGTTATTCGCCAGCCTGTGCTTAAGGCTACATCAAGAGGAAACAAACCTTAGAGATAGAACGTAGAACTACTGTATTGTGTCAAGTTTCAAGAAGCTAGCACAAACCGTGTTTGATTTAGAGTTCGAACTGCATCTGTCAATATAGGAGAAAACAGAGTGAAACCTAAAAATTCAAACTGTTACTGCAAACGGATGCTTCAACGTAGGAGAACCATACTTGGGCATCCAAGTGGGATTGGTGTACTGATCATTACTTGAAAGTATCATGAAGATTGGATGAAAAAAATGTATGTTGAGATTTCAGGAGACTCTAGTTTTTGGAAGTTTGGCAATCCCTTTCAATATAAGTGTTATTCGCGAGTCCCTGTATTAGGCTACATCAAGAGGAAACAAACCTTAGAGATAGAACGTAGAACTACTGTATTGTGTCACGTTTCAAGAAGCTAGCACAAACCGTGTTTGATTTAGAGTTCTAACTGCATCTGTCAATATAGAAGAAAAAGCAGTGAAACCTAAAAATTCAAACTGTTACTGCAAACGGATGCTTCAACGTAGGAGAACGAAACTTGGACATCCAAGTTTGATTGGAGTACTGCTCATTATTTGAAAGTATCAGGAAGGTCGGAAAAAAAATATATGTTGTGATTTCAGGAGACTGTAGTTTTTTGGCAGCCTAACAACGCCTTTCATTGAATGAGTTATTCGCCAGCCTGTGCTTAAGGCTACATCAAGAGGAAACAAACCTTAGAGATAGAACGTAGAACTACTGTATTGTGTCAAGTTTCAAGAAGCTAGCACAAACCGTGTTTGATTTAGAGTTCGAACTGCATCTGTCAATATAGGAGAAAACAGAGTGAAACCTAAAAATTCAAACTGTTACTGCAAACGGATGCTTCAACGTAGGAGAACGAAACTTGGGCATCCAAGTGGGATTGGTGTACTGATCATTACTTGAAAGTATCATGAAGATTGGATGAAAAAATGTATGTTGTGATTTCAGGAGACTGTAGTTTTTTGGCAGCCTAACAACGCCTTTCATTGTATGAGTTATTCGCCAGCCTGTGCTTAAGGCTACATCAAGAGGAAACAAACCTTAGAGATAGAACGTAGAACTACTGTATTGTGTCAAGTTTCAAGAAGCTAGCACAAACCGTGTTTGATTTAGAGTTCGAACTGCATCTGTCAATATAGGAGAAAACTGAGTGAAACCTAAAAATTCAAACTTTTACTGCAAACGGATGCTTCAACGTAGGAGAACGAAACTTGGGCATCCAAGTGGGATTGGTGTACTGATCATTACTTGAAAGTATCATGAAGATTGGATGAAAAAATGTATGTTGTGATTTCAGGAGACTGTAGTTTTTTGGCAGCCTAACAACGCCTTTCATTGAATGAGTTATTCGCCAGCCTGTGCTTAAGGCTACATCAAGAGGAAACAAACCTTAGAGATAGAACGTAGAACTACTGTATTGTGTCAAGTTTCAAGAAGCTAGCACAAACCGTGTTTGATTTAGAGTTCGAACTGCATCTGTCAATATAGGAGAAAACAGAGTGAAACCTAAAAATTCAAACTGTTACTGCAAACGGATGCTTCAACGTAGGAGAACGATACTTGGGCATCCAAGTGGGATTGGTGTACTGATCATTACTTGAAAGTATCATGAAGATTGGATGAAAAAAATGTATGTTGAGATTTCAGGAGACTCTAGTTTTTGGAAGTTTGGCAATCCCTTTCAATATAAGTGTTATTCGCGAGTCCCTGTATTAGGCTACATCAAGAGGAAACAAACCTTAGAGATAGAACGTAGAACTACTGGATTGTGTCAAGTTTCAAGAAGCTAGCACAAACCGTGTTTGATTTACAGTTCGAACTGCATCTGTCAATATAGAAGAAAACGCAGTGAAACCTAAAAATTCAAACTGTTACTGAAAACGGATGCTTCAATGTAGGAGAACGAAACTTGGACATCCAAGTTTGATTGGAGTACTGCTCATTATTTGAAAGTATCAGGAAGGTCGGAAAAAAAATATATGTTGTGATTTCAGGAGACTGTAGTTTTTTGGCAGCCTAACAACGCCTTTCATTGAATGAGTTATTCGCCAGCCTGTGCTTAAGGCTACATCAAGAGGAAACAAACCTTAGATATAGAACGTAGAACTACTGTATTGTGTCAAGTTTCAAGAAGCTAGCACAAACCGTGTTTGATTTAGAGTTCGAACTGCATCTGTCAATATAGGAGAAAACAGAGTGAAACCTAAAAATTCAAACTGTTACTGCAAACGGATGCTTCAACGTAGGAGAACGATACTTGGGCATCCAAGTGGGATTGGTGTACTGATCATTACTTGAAAGTATCATGAAGATTGGATGAAAATATGTATGTTGAGATTTCAGGAGACTCTAGTTTTTGGAAGTTTGGCAACCCCTTTCAATATAAGTGTTATTCGCGAGTCCCTGTATTAGGCTACATCAAGAGGAAACAAACCTTAGAGATAGAACGTAGAACTACTGTATTGTGTCACGTTTCAAGAAGCTAGCACAAACCGTGTTTGATTTAGAGTTCGAACTGCATCTGTCAATATAGAAGAAAACGCAGTGAAACCTAAAAATTCAAACTGTTACTGCAAACGGATGCTTCAACGTAGGAGAACGAAACTTGGACATCCAAGTTTGATTGGAGTACTGCTCATTATTTGAAAGTATCAGGAAGGTCGGAAAAAAAATATATGTTGTGATTTCAGGAGACTGTAGATTTTTGGCAGCCTAACAACGCCTTTCATTGAATGAGTTATTCGCCAGCCTGTGCTTAAGGCTACATCAAGAGGAAACAAACCTTAGAGATAGAACGTAGAACTACTGTATTGTGTCAAGTTTCAAGAAGCTAGCACAAACCGTGTTTGATTTAGAGTTCGAACTGCATCTGTCAATATAGGAGAAAACAGAGTGAAACCTAAAAATTCAAACTGTTACTGCAAACGGATGCTTCAACGTAGGAGAACGAAACTTGGACATCCAAGTTTGATTGGAGTACTGCTCATTATTTGAAAGTATCAGGAAGGTCGGAAAAAAAATATATGTTGTGATTTCAGGAGACTGTAGTTTTTTGGCAGCCTAACACGCCTTTCATTGAATGAGTTATTCGCCAGCCTGTGCTTAAGGCTACATCAAGAGGAAACAAACCTTAGAGATAGAACGTAGAACTACTGTATTGTGTCAAGTTTCAAGAAGCTAGCACAAACCGTGTTTGATTTAGAGTTCGAACTGCATCTGTCAATATAGGAGAAAACAGAGTGAAACCTAAAAATTCAAACTGTTACTGCAAACGGATGCTTCAACGTAGGAGAACGATACTTGGGCATCCAAGTGGGATTGGTGTACTGATCATTACTTGAAAGTATCATGAAGATTGGATGAAAAAAATGTATGTTGAGATTTCAGGAGACTCTAGTTTTTGGAAGTTTGGCAATCCCTTTCAATATAAGTGTTATTCGCGAGTCCCTGTATTAGGCTACATCAAGAGGAAACAAACCTTAGAGATAGAACGTAGAACTACTGTATTGTGTCACGTTTCAAAAAGCTAGCAGAAACCGTGTTTGATTTAGAGTTCTAACTGCATCTGTCAATATAGAAGAAAACGCAGTGAAACCTAAAAATTCAAACTGTTACTGCAAACGGATGCTTCAACGTAGGAGAACGAAACTTGGACATCCAAGTTTGATTGGAGTACTGCTCATTATTTGAAAGTATCAGAAAGGTCGGAAAAAAAGTATATGTTGTGATCTCAGGAGACTGTAGTTTTTTGGCAGCCTAACAACGCCTTTCATTGAATGAGTTATTCGCCAGCCTGTGCTTAAGGCTACATCAAGAGGAAACAAACCTTAGAGATAGAACGTAGAACTACTGTATTGTGTCAAGTTTCAAGAAGCTAGCACAAACCGTGTTTGATTTAGAGTTCGAACTGCATCTGTCAATATAGGAGAAAACAGAGTGAAACCTAAAAATTCAAACTGTTACTGCAAACGGATGCTTCAACGTAGGAGAACGAAACTTGGGCATCCAAGTGGGATTGGTGTACTGATCATTACTTGAAAGTATCATGAAGATTGGATGAAAAAATGTATGTTGTGATTTCAGGAGACTGTAGTTTTTTGGCAGCCTAACAACGCCTTTCATTGAATGAGTTATTCGCCAGCCTGTGCTTAAGGCTATATCAAGAGGAAACAAACCTTAGAGATAGAACGTAGAACTACTGTATTGTGTCAAGTTTCAAGAAGCTAGCACAAACCGTGTTTGATTTAGAGTTCGAACTGCATCTGTCAATATAGGAGAAAACAGAGTGAAACCTAAAAATTCAAACTGTTACTGCAAACGGATGCTTCAACGTAGGAGAACGATACTTGGGCATTGAAGTGGGATTGGTGTACTGATCATTACTTGAAAGTATCATGAAGATTGGATGAAAAAAAATGTATGTTGAGATTTCAGGGGACTCTAGTTTTTGGAAGTTTGGCAATCCCTTTCAATATAAGTGTTATTCGCGAGTCCCTGTATTAGGCTACATCAAGAGGAAACAAACCTTAGAGATAGAACGTAGAACTACTGTATTGTGTCACGTTTCAAGAAGCTAGCACAAACCGTGTTTGATTTAGAGTTCTAACTGCATCTGTCAATATAAAAGAAAACGCAGTGAAACCTAAAAATTCAAACTGTTACTGCAAACGGATGCTTCAACGTAGGAGAACGAAACTTGGACATCCAAGTTTGATTTTAGTACTGCTCATTATTTGAAAGTATCAGGAAGGTCGGAAAAAAAATATATGTTGTGATTTCAGGAGACTGTAGTTTTTTGGCAGCCTAACAACGCCTTTCATTGAATGAGTTATTCGCCAGCCTGTGCTTAAGGCTACATCAAGATGAAACAAACCTTAGAGATAGAACGTAGAACTACTGTATTGTGTCAAGTTTCAAGAAGCTAGCACAAACCGTGTTTGATTTAGAGTTCGAACTGCATCTGTCAATATAGGAGAAAACAGAGTGAAACCTAAAAATTCAAACTGTTACTGCAAACGGATGCTTCAACGTAGGAGAACGAAACTTGGGCATCCAAGTGGGATTGGTGTACTGATCATTACTTGAAAGTATCATGAAGATTGGATGAAAAAATGTATGTTGTGATTTCAGGAGACTGTAGTTTTTTGGCAGCCTAACAACGCCTTTCATTGAATGAGTTATTCGCCAGCCTGTGCTTAAGGCTACATCAAGAGGAAACAAACCTTAGAGATAGAACGTAGAACTACTGTATTGTGTCAAGTTTCAAGAAGCTAGCACAAACCGTGTTTGATTTAGAGTTCGAACTGCATCTGTCAATATAGGAGAAAACAGAGTGAAACCTAAAAATTCAAACTGTTACTGCAAACGGATGCTTCAACGTAGGAGAACGATACTTGGGCATCCAAGTGGGATTGGTGTACTGATCATTACTTGAAAGTATCATGAAGATTGGATGAAAAAAATGTATGTTGAGATTTCAGGAGACTCTAGTTTTTGGAAGTTTGGCAATCCCTTTCAATATAAGTGTTATTCGCGAGTCCCTGTATTAGGCTACATCAAGAGGAAACAAACCTGAGAGACAGAACGTAGAACTACTGTATTGTGTCACGTTTCAAGAAGCTAGCACAAACCGTGTTTGATTTAGAGTTCTAACTGCATCTGTCAATATAGAAGAAAACGCAGTGAAACCTAAAAATTCAAACTGTTACTGCAAACGGATGCTTCAACGTAGGAGAACGAAACTTGGACATCCAAGTTTGATTGGAGTACTGCTCATTATTTGAAAGTATCAGGAAGGTCGGAAAAAAAATATATGTTGTGATTTCAGGAGACTGTAGTTTTTTGGCAGCCTAACAACACCTTTCATTGAATGAGTTATTCGCCAGCCTGTGCTTAAGGCTACATCAAGAGGAAACAAACCTTAGAGATAGAACGTAGAACTACTGTATTGTGTCAAGTTTCAAGAAGCTAGCACAAACCGTGTTTGATTTAGAGTTCGAACTGCATCTGTCAATATAGGAGAAAACAGAGTGAAACCTAAAAATTCAAACTGTTACTGCAAACGGATGCTTCAACGTAGGAGAACGATACTTGGGCATCCAAGTGGGATTGGTGCACTGATCATTACTTGAAAGTATCATGAAGATTGGATGAAAAAAATGTATGTTGAGATTTCAGGAGACTCTAGTTTTTGGAAGTTTGGCAATCCCTTTCAATATAAGTGTTATTCGCGAGTCCCTGTATTAGGCTACATCAAGAGGAAACAAACCTTAGAGACAGAACGTAGAACTACTGTATTGTGTCACGTTTCAAGAAGCTAGCACAAACCGTGTTTGATTTAGAGTTCTAACTGCATCTGTCAATATAGAAGAAAACGCAGTGAAACCTAAAAATTCAAACTGTTACTGCAAACGGATGCTTCAACGTAGGAGAACGAAACTTGGACATCCAAGTTTGATTGGAGTACTGCTCATTATTTGAAAGTATCAGGAAGGTCGGAAAAAAAATATATGTTGTGATTTCAGGAGACTGTAGTTTTTTGGCAGCCTAACAACGCCTTTCATTGAATGAGTTATTCGCCAGCCTGTGCTTAAGGCTACATCAAGAGGAAACAAACTTTAGAGATAGAACGTAGAACTACTGTATTGTGTCAAGTTTCAAGAAGCTAGCACAAACCGTGTTTGATTTAGAGTTCGAACTGCATCTGTCAATATAGGAGAAAACAGAGTGAAACCTAAAAATTCAAACTGTTACTGCAAACGGATGCTTCAACGTAGGAGAACGAAACTTGGGCATCCAAGTGGGATTGGTGTACTGATCATTACTTGAAAGTATCATGAAGATTGGATGAAAAAATGTATGTTGTGATTTCAGGAGACTGTAGTTTTTTGGCAGCCTAACAACGCCTTTCATTGAATGAGTTATTCGCCAGCCTGTGCTTAAGGCTACATCAAGAGGAAACAAACCTTAGACATAGAACGTAGAACTACTGTATTGTGTCAAGTTTCAAGAAGCTAGCACAAACCGTGTTTGATTTAGAGTTCGAACTGCATCTGTCAATATAGGAGAAAACAGAGTGAAACCTAAAAATTCAAACTGTTACTGCAAACGGATGCTTCAACGTAGGAGAACGAAACTTGGGCATCCAAGTGGGATTGGTGTACTGATCATTACTTGAAAGTATCATGAAGATTGGATGAAAAAATGTATGTTGTGATTTCAGGAGACTGTAGTTTTTTTGCAGCCTAACAACGCCTTTCATTGAATGAGATATTCGCCAGCCTGTGCTTAAGGCTACATCAAGAGGAAACAAACCTTAGAGAAGGAACGTAGAACTACTGTATTGTGTCAAGTTTCAAGAAGCTAGCACAAACCGTGTTTGATTTAGAGTTCGAACTGCATCTGTCAATATAGGAGAAAACAGAGTGAAACCTAAAAATTCAAACTGTTACTGCAAACGGATGCTTCAACATAGGAGAACGATACTTGGGCATCCAAGTGGGATTGGTGTACTGATCATTACTTGAAAGTATCATGAAGATTGGATGAAAATATGTATGTTGAGATTTCAGGAGACTCTAGTTTTTGGAAGTTTGGCAACCCCTTTCAATATAAGTGTTATTCGCGAGTCCCTGTATTAGGCTACATCAAGAGGAAACAAACCTTAGAGATAGAACGTAGAACTACTGTATTGTGTCACGTTTCAAGAAGCTAGCACAAACCGTGTTTGATTTAGAGTTCTAACTGCATCTGTCAATATAGAAGAAAACGCAGTGAAACCTAAAAATTCAAACTGTTACTGCAAACGGATGCTTCAACGTAGGAGAACGAAACTTGGACATCCAAGTTTGATTGGAGTACTGCTCATTATTTGAAAGTATCAGGAAGGTCGGAAAAAAAATATATGTTGTGATTTCAGGAGACTGTAGGTTTTGGCAGCCTAACAACGCCTTTCATTGAATGAGTTATTCGCCAGCCTGTGCTTAAGGCTACATCAAGAGGAAACAAACCTTAGAGATAGAACGTAGAACTACTGTATTGTGTCAAGTTTCAAGAAGCTAGCACAAACCGTGTTTGATTTAGAGTTCGAACTGCATCTGTCAATATAGGAGAAAACAGAGTGAAACCTAAAAATTCAAACTGTTACTGCAAACGGATGATTCAACGTAGGAGAACGAAACTTGGACATCCAAGTTTGATTGGAGTACTGCTATTTATTTGAAAGTATCAGGAAGGTCGGAAAAAAAATATATGTTGTGATTTCAGGAGACTGTAGTTTTTTGGCAGCCTAACAACGCCTTTTATTGAATGAGTTATTCGCCAGCCTGTGCTTAAGGCTACATCAAGAGGAAACAAACCTTAGAGATAGAACATAGAACTACTGTATTGTGTCAAGTTTCAAGAAGCTAGCACAAACCGTGTTTGATTTAGAGTTCGAACTGCATCTGTCAATATAGGAGAAAACAGAGTGAAACCTAAAAATTCAAACTGTTACTGCAAACGGATGCTTCAACGTAGGAGAACGATACTTGGGCATCCAAGTGGGATTGGTGTACTGATCATTACTTGAAAGTATCATGAAGATTGGATGAAAAAAATGTATGTTGAGATTTCAGGAGACTCTAGTTTTTGGAAGTTTGGCAATCCCTTTCAATATAAGTGTTATTCGCGAGTCCCTGTATTAGGCTACATCAAGAGGAAACAAACCTGAGAGACAGAACGTAGAACTACTGTATTGTGTCACGTTTCAAGAAGCTAGCACAAACCGTGTTTGATTTAGAGTTCTAACTGCATCTGTCAATATAGAAGAAAACGCAGTGAAACCTAAAAATTCAAACTGTTACTGCAAACGGATGCTTCAACGTAGGAGAACGAAACTTGGACATCCAAGTTTGATTGGAGTACTGCTCATTATTTGAAAGTATCAGGAAGGTCGGAAAAAAAAATATATGTTGTGATTTCAGGAGACTGTCGTTTTTTGGCAGCCTAACAACACCTTTCATTGAATGAGTTATTCGCCAGCCTGTGCTTAAGGCTACATCAAGAGGAAACAAACCTTAGAGATAGAACGTAGAACTACTGTATTGTGTCAAGTTTCAAGAAGCTAGCACAAACCGTGTTTGATTTAGAGTTCGAACTGCATCTGTCAATATAGGAGAAAACAGAGTGAAACCTAAAAATTCAAACTGTTACTGCAAACGGATGCTTCAACGTAGGAGAACGATACTTGGGCATCCAAGTGGGATTGGTGTACTGATCATTACTTGAAAGTATCATGAAGATTGGATGAAAAAAATGTATGTTGAGATTTCAGGAGACTCTAGTTTTTGGAAGTTTGGCAATCCCTTTCAATATAAGTGTTATTCGCGAGTCCCTGTATTAGGCTACATCAAGAGGAAACAAACCTTAGAGACAGAACGTAGAACTACTGTATTGTGTCACGTTTCAAGAAGCTAGCACAAACCGTGTTTGATTTAGAGTTCTAACTGCATCTGTCAATATAGAAGAAAACGCAGTGAAACCTAAAAATTCAAACTGTTACTGCAAACGGATGCTTCAACGTAGGAGAACGAAACTTGGACATCCAAGTTTGATTGGAGTACTGCTCATTATTTGAAAGTATCAGGAAGGTCGGAAAAAAAATATATGTTGTGATTTCAGGAGACTGTAGTTTTTTGGCAGCCTAACAACGCCTTTCATTGAATGAGTTATTCGCCAGCCTGTGCTTAAGGCTACATCAAGAGGAAACAAACTTTAGAGATAGAACGTAGAACTACTGTATTGTGTCAAGTTTCAAGAAGCTAGCACAAACCGTGTTTGATTTAGAGTTCGAACTGCATCTGTCAATATAGGAGAAAACAGAGTGAAACCTAAAAATTCAAACTGTTACTGCAAACGGATGCTTCAACGTAGGAGAACGAAACTTGGGCATCCAAGTGGGATTGGTGTACTGATCATTACTTGAAAGTATCATGAAGATTGGATGAAAAAATGTATGTTGTGATTTCAGGAGACTGTAGTTTTTTGGCAGCCTAACAATGCCATTCATTGAATGAGATATTCGCCAGCCTGTGCTTAAGGCTACATCAAGAGGAAACAAACCTTAGAGAAGGAACGTAGAACTACTGTATTGTGTCAAGTTTCAAGAAGCTAGCACAAACCGTGTTTGATTTAGAGTTCGAACTGCATCTGTCAATATAGCAGAAAACAGAGTGAAACCTAAAAATTCAAACTGTTACTGCAAACGGATGCTTCAACATAGGAGAACGATACTTGGGCATCCAAGTGGGATTGGTGTACTGATCATTACTTGAAAGTATCATGAAGATTGGATGAAAATATTTATGTTGAGATTTCAGGAGACTCTAGTTTTTGGAAGTTTGGCAACCCCTTTCAATATAAGTGTTATTCGCGAGTCCCTGTATTAGGCTACATCAAGAGGAAACAAACCTTAGAGATAGAACGTAGAACTACTGTATTGTGTCACGTTTCAAGAAGCTAGCACAAACCGTGTTTGATTTAGAGTTCTAACTGCATCTGTCAATATAGAAGAAAACGCAGTGAAACCTAAAAATTCAAACTGTTACTGCAAACGGATGCTTCAACGTAGGAGAACGAATTTTGGACATCCAAGTTTGATTGGAGTACTGCTCATTATTTGAAAGTATCAGGAAGGTCGGAAAAAAAATATATGTTGTGATTTCAGGAGACTGTAGGTTTTGGCAGCCTAACAACGCCTTTCATTGAATGAGTTATTCGCCAGCCTGTGCTTAAGGCTACATCAAGAGGAAACAAACCTTAGAGATAGAACGTAGAACTACTGTATTGTGTCAAGTTTCAAGAAGCTAGCACAAACCGTGTTTGATTTAGAGTTCGAACTGCATCTGTCAATATAGGAGAAAACAGAGTGAAACCTAAAAATTCAAACTGTTACTGCAAACGGATGCTTCAACGTAGGAGAACGAAACTTGGACATCCAAGTTTGATTGGAGTACTGCTATTTATTTGAAAGTATCAGGAAGGTCGGAACAAAAATATATGTTGTGATTTCAGGAGACTGTAGTTTTTTGGCAGCCTAATAACGCCTTTCATTGAATGAGTTATTCGCCAGCCTGTGCTTAAGGCTACATCAAGAGGAAACAAACCTTAGAGATAGAACATAGAACTACTGTATTGTGTCAAGTTTCAAGAAGCTAGCACAAACCATGTTTGATTTAGAGTTCGAACTGCATCTGTCAATATAGGAGAAAACAGAGTGAAACCTAAAAATTCAAACTGTTACTGCAAACGGATGCTTCAACGTAGGAGAACGATACTTGGGCATCCAAGTGGGATTGGTGTACTGATCATTACTTGAAAGTATCATGAAGATTGGATGAAAAAAATGTATGTTGAGATTTCAGGAGACTCTAGTTTTTGGAAGTTTGGCAATCCCTTTCAATATAAGTGTTATTCGCGAGTCCCTGTATTAGGCTACATCAAGAGGAAACAAACCTTAGAGACAGAACGTAGAACTACTGTATTGTGTCACGTTTCAAGAAGCTAGCACAAACCGTGTTTGATTTAGAGTTCTAACTGCATCTGTCAATATAGAAGAAAACGCAGTGAAACCTAAAAATTCAAACTGTTACTGCAAACGGATGCTTCAACGTAGGAGAACGAAACTTGGACATCCAAGTTTGATTGGAGTACTGCTCATTATTTGAAAGTATCAGGAAGGTCGGAAAAAAAATATATGTTGTGATTTCAGGAGACTGTAGTTTTTTGGCAGCCTAACAACACCTTTCATTGAATGAGATATTCGCCAGCCTGTGCTTAAGGCTACATCAAGAGGAAACAAACCTTAGAGATAGAACGTAGAACTACTGTATTGTGTCAAGTTTCAAGAAGCTAGCACAAACCGTGTTTGATTTAGAGTTCGAACTGCATCTGTCAATATAGGAGAAAACAGAGTGAAACCTAAAAATTCAAACTGTTACTGCAAACGGATGCTTCAACGTAGGAGAACGAAACTTGGGCATCCAAGTGGGATTGGTGTACTGATCATTACTTGAAAGTATCATGAAGATTGGATGAAAAAATGTATGTTGTGATTTCAGGAGACTGTAGTTTTTTGGCAGCCTAACAACGCCTTTCATTGAATGAGTTATTCGTCAGCTTGTGCTTAAGGCTACATCAAGAGGAAACAAACCTTAGAGATAGAACGTAGAACTACTGTATTGTGTCAAGTTTCAAGAAGCTAGCACAAACCGTGTTTGATTTAGAGATCGAACTGCATCTGTCAATATAGGAGAAAACAGAGTGAAACCTAAAAATTCAAACTGTTACTGCAAACGGATGCTTCATCGTAGGAGAACGAAACTTGGGCATCCAAGTGGGATTGGTGTACTGATCATTACTTGAAAGTATCATGAAGATTGGATGAAAAAATGTATGTTGTGATTTCAGGAGACTGTAGTTTTTTGGCAGCCTAACAATGCCATTCATTGAATGAGATATTCGCCAGCATGTGCTTAAGGCTACATCAAGAGGAAACAAACCTTAGAGAAGGAACGTAGAACTACTGTATTGTGTCAAGTTTCAAGAAGCTAGCACAAACCGTGTTTGATTTAGAGTTCGAACTGCATCTGTCAATATAGCAGAAAACAGAGTGAAACCTAAAAATTCAAACTGTTACTGCAAACGGATGCTTCAACATAGGAGAACGATACTTGGGCATCCAAGTGGGATTGGTGTACTGATCATTACTTGAAAGTATCATGAAGATTGGATGAAAATATGTATGTTGAGATTTCAGGAGACTCTAGTTTTTGGAAGTTTGGCAACCCCTTTCAATATAAGTGTTATTCGCGAGTCCCTGCATTAGGCTACATCAAGAGGAAACAAACCTTAGAGATAGAACGTAGAACTACTGTATTGTGTCACGTTTCAAGAAGCTAGCACAAACCGTGTTTGATTTAGAGTTCTAACTGCATCTGTCAATATAGAAGAAAACGCAGTGAAACCTAAAAATTCAAACTGTTACTGCAAACGGATGCTTCAACGTAGGAGAACGAATTTTGGACATCCAAGTTTGATTGGAGTACTGCTCATTATTTGAAAGTATCAGGAAGGTCGGAAAAAAAATATATGTTGTGATTTCAGGAGACTGTAGGTTTTGGCAGCCTAACAACGCCTTTCATTGAATGAGTTATTCGCCAGCCTGTGCTTAAGGCTACATCAAGAGGAAACAAACCTTAGAGATAGAACGTAGAACTACTGTATTGTGTCAAGTTTCAAGAAGCTAGCACAAACCGTGTTTGATTTAGAGTTCGAACTGCATCTGTCAATATAGGAGAAAACAGAGTGAAACCTAAAAATTCAAACTGTTACTGCAAACGGATGCTTCAACGTAGGAGAACGAAACTTGGACATCCAAGTTTGATTGGAGTACTGCTATTTATTTGAAAGTATCAGGAAGGTCGGAACAAAAATATATGTTGTGATTTCAGGAGACTGTAGTTTTTTGGCAGCCTAATAACGCCTTTCATTGAATGAGTTATTCGCCAGCCTGTGCTTAAGGCTACATCAAGAGGAAACAAACCTTAGAGATAGAACATAGAACTACTGTATTGTGTCAAGTTTCAAGAAGCTAGCACAAACCGTGTTTGATTTAGAGTTCGAACTGCATCTGTCAATATAGGAGAAAACAGAGTGAAACCTAAAAATTCAAACTGTTACTGCAAATGGATGCTTCAACGTAGGAGAACGATACTTGGGCATCCAAGTGGGATTGGTGTACTGATCATTACTTGAAAGTATCATGAAGATTGGATGAAAAAAATGTATGTTGAGATTTCAGGAGACTCTAGTTTTTGGAAGTTTGGCAATCCCTTTCAATATAAGTGTTATTCGCGAGTCCCTGTATTAGGCTACATCAAGAGGAAACAAACCTTAGAGACAGAACGTAGAACTACTGTATTGTGTCACGTTTCAAGAAGCTAGCACAAACCGTGTTTGATTTAGAGTTCTAACTGCATCTGTCAATATAGAAGAAAACGCAGTGAAACCTAAAAATTCAAACTGTTACTGCAAACGGATGCTTCAACGTAGGAGAACGAAACTTGGACATCCAAGTTTGATTGGAGTACTGCTCATTATTTGAAAGTATCAGGAAGGTCGGAAAAAAAATATATGTTGTGATTTCAGGAGACTGTAGTTTTTTGGCAACCTAACAACACCTTTCATTGAATGAGTTATTCGCCAGCCTGTGCTTAAGGCTACATCAAGAGGAAACAAACCTTAGAGATAGAACGTAGAACTACTGTATTGTGTCAAGTTTCAAGAAGCTAGCACAAACCGTGTTTGATTTAGAGTTCGAACTGCATCTGTCAATATAGGAGAAAACAGAGTGAAACCTAAAAATTCAAACTGTTACTGCAAACGGATGCTTCAACGTAGGAGAACGAAACTTGGGCATCCAAGTGGGATTGGTGTACTGATCATTACTTGAAAGTATCATGAAGATTGGATGAAAAAATGTATGTTGTGATTTCAGGAGACTGTAGTTTTTTGGCAGCCTAACAACGCCTTTCATTGAATGAGTTATTCGTCAGCTTGTGCTTAAGGCTACATCAAGAGGAAACAAACCTTAGAGATAGAACGTAGAACTACTGTATTGTGTCAAGTTTCAAGAAGCTAGCACAAACCGTGTTTGATTTAGAGATCGAACTGCATCTGTCAATATAGGAGAAAACAGAGTGAAACCTAAAAATTTAAACTGTTACTGCAAACGGATGCTTCATCGTAGGAGAACGAAACTTGGGCATCCAAGTGGGATTGGTGTACTGATCATTACTTGAAAGTATCATGAAGATTGGATGAAAAAATGTATGTTGTGATTTCAGGAGACTGTCGTTTTTTGGCAGCCTAACAACGCCATTCATTGAATGAGATATTCGCCAGCCTGTGCTTAAGGCTACATCAAGAGGAAACAAACCTTAGAGAAGGAACGTAGAACTACTGTATTGTGTCAAGTTTCAAGAAGCTAGCACAAACCGTGTTTGATTTAGAGTTCGAACTGCATCTGTCAATATAGCAGAAAACAGAGTGAAACCTAAAAATTCAAACTGTTACTGCAAACGGATGCTTCAACATAGGAGAACGATACTTGGGGATCCAAGTGGGATTGGTGTACTGATCATTACTTGAAAGTATCATGAAGATTGGATGAAAATATGAATGTTGAGATTTCAGGAGACTCTAGTTTTTGGAAGTTTGGCAACCCCTTTCAATATAAGTGTTATTCGCGAGTCCCTGTATTAGGCTACATCAAGAGGAAACAAACCTTAGAGATAGAACGTAGAACTACTGTATTGTGTCACGTTTCAAGAAGCTAGCACAAACCGTGTTTGATTTAGAGTTCTAACTGCATCTGTCAATATAGAAGAAAACGCAGTGAAACCTAAAAATTCAAACTGTTACTGCAAACGGATGCTTCAACGTAGGAGAACGAATTTTGGACATCCAAGTTTGATTGGAGTACTGCTCATTATTTGAAAGTATCAGGAAGGTCGGAAAAAAAATATATGTTGTGATTTCAGGAGACTGTAGGTTTTGGCAGCCTAACAACGCCTTTCATTGAATGAGTTATTCGCCAGCCTGTGCTTAAGGCTACATCAAGAGGAAACAAACCTTAGAGATAGAACGTAGAACTACTGTATTGTGTCAAGTTTCAAGAAGCTAGCACAAACCGTGTTTGATTTAGAGTTCGAACTGCATCTGTCAATATAGGAGAAAACAGAGTGAAACCTAAAAATTCAAACTGTTACTGCAAACTGATGCTTCAACGTAGGAGAACGAAACTTGGACATCCAAGTTTGATTGGAGTACTGCTATTTATTTGAAAGTATCAGGAAGGTCGGAAAAAAAATATATGTTGTGATTTCAGGAGACTGTAGTTTTTTGGCAGCCTAATAACGCCTTTCATTGAATGAGTTATTCGCCAGCCTGTGCTTAAGGCTACATCAAGAGGAAACAAACCTTAGAGATAGAACATAGAACTACTGTATTGTGTCAAGTTTCAAGAAGCTAGCACAAACCGTGTTTGATTTAGAGTTCGAACTGCATCTGTCAATATAGGAGAAAACAGAGTGAAACCTAAAAATTCAAACTGTTACTGCAAACGGATGCTTCAACGTAGGAGAACGATACTTGGGCATCCAAGTGGGATTGGTGTACTGATCATTACTTGAAAGTATCATGAAGATTGGATGAAAAAAATGTATGTTGAGATTTCAGGAGACTCTAGTTTTTGGAAGTTTGGCAATCCCTTTCAATATAAGTGTTATTCGCGAGTCCCTGTATTAGGCTACATCAAGAGGAAACAAACCTTAGAGACAGAACGTAGAACTACTGTATTGTGTCACGTTTCAAGAAGCTAGCACAAACCGTGTTTGATTTAGAGTTCTAACTGCATCTGTCAATATAGAAGAAAACGCAGTGAAACCTAAAAATTCAAACTGTTACTGCAAACGGATGCTTCAACGTAGGAGAACGAAACTTGGACATCCAAGTTTGATTGGAGTACTGCTCATTATTTGAAAGTATCAGGAAGGTCGGAAAAAAAATATATGTTGTGATTTCAGGAGACTGTAGTTTTTTGGCAGCCTAACAACGCCTTTCATTGAATGAGTTATTCGCCAGCCTGTGCTTAAGGCTACATCAAGAGGAAACAAACCTTAGAGATAGAACGTAGAACTACTGTATTGTGTCAAGTTTCAAGAAGCTAGCACAAACCGTGTTTGATTTAGAGTTCGAACTGCATCTGTCAATATAGGAGAAAACAGAGTGAAACCTAAAAATTCAAACTGTTACTGCAAACGGATGCTTCAACATAGGAGAACGAAACTTGGGCATCCAAGTGGGATTGGTGTACTGATCATTACTTGAAAGTATCATGAAGATTGGATGAAAAAATGTATGTTGTGATTTCAGGAGACTGTAGTTTTTTGGCAGCCTAACAACGCCTTTCATTGAATGAGTTATTCGCCAGCTTGTGCTTAAGGCTACATCAAGAGGAAACAAACCTTAGAGATAGAACTTAGAACTACTGTATTGTGTCAAGTTTCAAGAAGCTAGCACAAACCGTGTTTGATTTAGAGTTCGAACTGCATCTGTCAATATAGGAGAAAACAGAGTGAAACCTAAAAATTCAAACTGTTACTGCAAACGGATGCTTCAACGTAGGAGAACGATACTTGGGCATCCAAGTGGGATTGGTGTACTGATCATTACTTGAAAGTATCATGAAGATTGGATGAAAATATGTATGTTGAGATTTCAGGAGACTCTAGTTTTTGGAAGTTTGGCAACCCCTTTCAATATAAGTGTTATTCGCGAGTCCCTGCATTAGGCTACATCAAGAGGAAACAAACCTTAGAGATAGAACGTAGAACTACTGTATTGTGTCACGTTTCAAGAAGCTAGCACAAACCGTGTTTGATTTAGAGTTCTAACTGCATCTGTCAATATAGAAGAAAACGCAGTGAAACCTAAAAATTCAAACTGTTACTGCAAACGGATGCTTCAACGTAGGAGAACGAAACTTGGACATCCAAGTTTGATTGGAGTACTGCTCATTATTTGAAAGTATCAGGAAGGTCGGAAAAAAAATATATGTTGTGATTTCAGGAGACTGTAGTTTTTTGGCAGCCTAACAACGCCTTTCATTGAATGAGTTATTCGCCAGCCTGTGCTTAAGGCTACATCAAGAGGAAACAAACCTTAGAGATAGAACGTAGAACTACTGTATTGTGTCAAGTTTCAAGAAGCTAGCACAAACCGTGTTTGATTTAGAGTTCGAACTGCATCTGTCAATATAGGAGAAAACAGAGTGAAACCTAAAAATTCAAACTGTTACTGCAAACGGATGCTTCAACGTAGGAGGACGATACTTGGGCATCCAAGTGGGATTGGTGTACTGATCATTACTTGAAAGTATCATGAAGATTGGATGAAAAAAATGTATGTTGAGATTTCAGGAGACTCTAGTTTTTGGAAGTTTGGCAATCCCTTTCAATATAAGTGTTATTCGCGAGTCCCTGTATTAGGCTACATCAAGAGGAAACAAACCTTAGAGATAGAACGTAGAACTACTGTATTGTGTCACGTTTCAAGAAGCTAGCACAAACCGTGTTTGATTTAGAGTTCTAACTGCATCTGTCAATATAGAAGAAAACGCAGTGAAACCTAAAAATTCAAACTGTTACTGCAAACGGATGCTTCAACGTAGGAGAACGAATCTTGGACATCCAAGTTTGATTGGAGTACTGCTCATTATTTGAAAGTATCAGGAAGGTCGGAAAAAAAATATATGTTGTGATTTCAGGAGACTGTAGTTTTTTGGCAGCCTAACAACGCCTTTCATTGAATGAGTTATTCGCCAGCCTGTGCTTAAGGCTACATCAAGAGGAAACAAACCTTAGAGATAGAACGTAGAACTACTGTATTGTGTCAAGTTTCAAGAAGCTAGCACAAACCGTGTTTGATTTAGAGTTCGAACTGCATCTGTCAATATAGGAGAAAACAGAGTGAAACCTAAAAATTCAAACTGTTACTGCAAACGGATGCTTCAACGTAGGAGAACGAAACTTGGGCATCCAAGTGGGATTGGTGTACTGATCATAACTTGAAAGTATCATGAAGATTGGATGAAAAAATGTATGTTGAGATTTCAGGAGACTCTATTTTTTGGAACTTTGGCAACCCCTTTCAATATAAGTGTTATTCGCGAGTCCCTGTATTAGGCTACATCAAGAGGAAACAAACCTTAGTAATAGAACGTAGAACTACTGTATTGTGTCACGTTTCAAGAAGCTAGCAAAAACCGGGTTTGATTTAGAGTTCTAACTGCATCTGTCAATATAGAAGAAAACAGAGTGAAACCTAAAAATTCAAACTGTTACTGCAAACGGATGCTTCAACGTAGGAGAACGAAACTTGGACATCCAAGTTTGATTGGAGTACTGCTCATTATTTGAAAGTATCAGGAAGGTCGGAAAAAAAATATATGTTGTGATTTCAGGAGACTGTAGTTTTTTGGCAGCCTAACAACGCCTTTCATTGAATGAGTTATTCGCCAGCCTGTGCTTAAGGCTACATCAAGAGGAAACAAACCTTAGAGATAGAACGTAGAACTACTGTATTGTGTCAAGTTTCAAGAAGCTAGCACAAACCGTGTTTGATTTAGAGTTCGAACTGCATCTGTCAATATAGGAGAAAACAGAGTGAAACCTAAAAATTCAAACTGTTACTGCAAACGGATGCTTCAACGTAGGAGAACGATGCTTGGGCATCCAAGTGGGATTGCTGTACTGATCATTACTTGAAAGTATCATGAAGATTGGATGAAAAAAATGTATGTTGAGATTTCAGGAGACACTAGTTTTTGGAAGTTTGGCAACCCCTTTCAATATAAGTGTTATTCGCGAGTCCCTGTATTAGGCTACATCAAGAGGAAACAAACCTTAGAGATAGAACGTAGAACTACTGTATTGTGTCACGTTTCAAGAAGCTAGCACAAACCGTGTTTGATTTAGAGTTCTAACTGCATCTGTCAATATAGAAGAAAACGCAGTGAAACCTAAATTCAAACTGTTAGTGCAAACGGATGCTTCAACGTAGGATAACGAAACTTGGACATCCAAGTTTGATTGGAGTACTGCTCATTATTTCAAAGTATCAGGAAGGTCGGAAAAAAAATATATGTTGTGATTTCAGGAGACTGTAGTTTTCTGGCAGCCTAACAACGCCTTTCATTGAATGAGTTATTTGCCAGCCTGTGCTTAAGGCTACATCAAGAGGAAACAAACCTTAGAGATAGAACGTAGAACTACTGTATTGTGTCACGTTTCAAGAAGCTAGCACAAACTGTGTTTGATTTAGAGTTCGAACTGCATCTGTCAATATAGGAGAAAATAGAGTGAAACCTAAAAATTCAAACTGTTACTGCAAACGGATGCTTCAACGTAGGAGAACGAAACTTGGGCATCCAAGTGGGATTGGTGTACTGATCATAACTTGAAAGTATCATGAAGATTGGATGAAAAAATGTATGTTGTGATTTCAGGAGACTGTAGTTTTTTGGCAGCCTAACAACGCCTTTCATTGAATGAGTTATTCGCCAGCCTGTGCTTAAGGCTACATCAAGAGGAAACAAACCTTAGAGGTAGAACGTAGAACTACTGTATTGTGTCAAGTTTCAAGAAGCTAGCACAAACCGTGTTTGATTTAGAGTTCGAACTGCATCTGTCAATATAGGAGAAAACAGAGTGAAACCTAAAAATTCAAACTGTTACTGCAAACGGATGCTTCAACGTAGGAGAACGAAACTTGGGCATCCAAGTGGGATTGGTGTACTGATCATTACTTGAAAGTATCATGAAGATTGGATGAAAAAATGTATGTTGAGATTTCAGGAGACTCTAGTTTTTGGAAGTTTGGCAACCCCTTTCAATATAAGTGTTATTCGCGAGTCCCTGTATTAGGCTACATCAAGAGGAAACAAACCTTAGAGATAGAACGTAGAACTACTGTATTGTGTCACGTTTCAAGAAGCTAGCACAGACCGTGTTTGATTTGGAGTTCTAACTGCATCTGTCAATATAGAAGAAAACAGAGTGAAACCTAAAAATTCAAACTGTTACTGCAAACGGATGCTTCAACGTAGGAGAACGAAACTTGGACATCCAAGTTTGATTGGAGTACTGCTCATTATTTGAAAGTATCAGGAAGGTCGGAAAAAAAATATATGTTGTGATTTCAGGAGACTGTAGTTTTTTGGCAGCCTAACAACGCCTTTCATTGAATGAGTTATTCGCCAGCCTGTGCTTAAGGCTACATCAAGAGGAAACAAACCTTAGAGATAGAACGTAGAACTACTGTATTGTGTCAAGTTTCAAGAAGCTAGCACAAACCGTGTTTGATTTAGAGTTCGAACTGCATCTGTCAATATAGGAGAAAACAGAGTGAAACCTAAAAATTCAAACTGTTACTGCAAACGGATGCTTTAACGTAGGAGAACGATACTTGGGCATCCAAGTGGGATTGGTGTACTGATCATTACTTGAAAGTATCATGAAGATTGGATGAAAAAAATGTATGTTGAGATTTCAGGAGACTCTAGTTTTTGGAAGTTTGGCAATCCGTTTCAATGTAAGTGTTATTCGCGAGTCCCTGTATTAGGCTACATCAAGAGGAAACAAACCTTAGAGATAGAACGTAGAACTACTGTATTGTGTCACGTTTCAAGAAGCTAGCACAAACCGTGTTTGATTTAGAGTTCTAACTGCATCTGTCAATATAGAAGAAAACGCAGTGAAACCTATAAATTCAAACTGTTACTGCAAACGGATGCTTCAACGTAGGAGAACGAAACTTGGACATCCAAGTTTGATTGGAGTACTGCTCATTATTTGAAAGTATCAGGAAGGTCGGAAAAAAAATATATGTTGTGATTTCAGGAGACTGTAGTTTTTTGGCAGCCTAACAACGCCTTTCATTGAATGAGTTATTCGCCAGCCTGTGCTTAAGGCTACATCAAGAGGAAACAAACCTTAGAGATAGAACGTAGAACTACTGTATTGTGTCAAGTTTCAAGAAGCTAGCACAAACCGTGTTTGATTTAGAGTTCGAACTGCATCTGTCAATATAGGAGAAAACAGAGTGAAACCTAAAAATTCAAACTGTTACTGCAAACGGATGCTTCAACGTAAGAGAACGATACTTGGGCATCCAAGTGGGATTGGTGTGCTGATCATTACTTGAAAGTATCATGAAGATTGGATGAAAATATGTATGTTGAGATTTCAGGAGACTCTAGTTTTTGGAAGTTTGGCAACCCCTTTCAATATAAGTGTTATTCGCGAGTCCCTGTATTAGGCTACATCAAGAGGAAACAAACCTTAGAGATAGAACGTAGAACTACTGTATTGTGTCACGTTTCAAGAAGCTAGCACAAACCGTGTTTGATTTAGAGTTCGAACTGCATCTGTCAATATAGAAGAAAACGCAGTGAAACCTAAAAATTCAAACTGTTATTGCAAACGGATGCTTCAACGTAGGAGAACGAAACTTGGACATCCAAGTTTGATTGGAGTACTGCTCATTATTTGAAAGTATCAGGAAGGTTGGAAAAAAATATATGTTGTGATTTCAGGAGACTGTAGTTTTTTGGCAGCCTAACAACGCCTTTCATTGAATGAGTTATTCGCCAGCCTGTGCTTAAGGCTACATCAAGAGGAAACAAACCTTAGAGATAGAACGTAGAACTACTGTATTGTGTCAAGTTTCAAGAAGCTAGCACAAACCGTGTTTGATTTAGAGTTCGAACTGCATCTGTCAATATAGGAGAAAACAGAGTGAAACCTAAAAATTCAAACTGTTACTGCAAACGGATGCTTCAACGTAGGAGAACGAAACTTGGGCATCCAAGTGGGATTGGTGTACTGATCATTACTTGAAAGTATCATGAAGATTGGATGAAAAAATGTATGTTGAGATTTCAGGAGACTCTAGTTTTTGGAAGTTTGGCAACCCCTTTCAATATGAGTGTTATTCGCGAGTCCCTGTATTAGGCTACATCAAGAGGAAACAAACCTTAGAGATAGAACGCAGAACTACTGTATTGTGTCACGTTTCAAGAAGCTAGCACAAACCGTGTTTGATTTAGAGTTCTAACTGCATCTGTCAATATAGAAGAAAACAGAGTGAAACCTAAAAATTCAAACTGTTACTGCAAACGGATGCTTCAACGTAGGAGAACGAAATTGGACATCCAAGTTTGATTGGAGTACTGCTCATTATTTGAAAGTATCAGGAAGGTCGGAAAAAAAAATATATGTTGTGATTTCAGGAGACTGTAGTTTTTTGGCAGCCTAACAACGCCTTTCATTGAATGAGTTATTCGCCAGCCTGTGCTTAATGCTACATCAAGAGGAAACAAACCTTAGAGATAGAACGTAGAACTACTGTATTGTGTCAAGTTTCAAGAAGCTAGCACAAACCGTGTTTGATTTAGAGTTCGAACTGCATCTGTCAATATAGGAGAAAACAGAGTGAAACCTAAAAATTCAAACTGTTACTGCAAACGGATGCTTCAACGTAGGAGAACGAAACTTGGGCATCCAAGTGGGATTGGTGTAGTGATCATTACTTGAAAGTATCATGAAGATTGGATGAAAAAATGTATGTTGAGATTTCAGGAGACTCTATTTTTTGGAACTTTGGCAACCCTTTTCAATATAAGTGTTATTCGCGAGTCCCTGTATTAGGCTACATCAAGAGGAAACACACCTTAGTAATAGAACGTAGAACTACTGTATTGTGTCACGTTTCAAGAAGCTAGCACAAACCGGGTTTGATTTAGAGTTCTAACTGCATCTGTCAATATAGAAGAAAACAGAGTGAAACCTAAAAATTCAAACTGTTACTGCAAACGGATGCTTCAACGTAGGAGAACGAAACTTGGATATCCAAGTTTGATTGGAGTACTGCTCATTATTTGAAAGTATCAGGAAGGTCGGAAAAAAAATATATGTTGTGATTTCAGGAGACTGTAGTTTTTTGGCAGCCTAACAACGCCTTTCATTGAATGAGTTATTCGCCAGCCTGTGCTTAAGTCTACATCAAGAGGAAACAAACCTTAGAGATAGAACGTAGAACTACTGTATTGTGTCAAGTTTCAAGAAGCTAGCACAAACCGTGTTTGATTTAGAGTTCGAACTGCATCTGTCAATATAGGAGAAAACAGAGTGAAACCTAAAAATTCAAACTGTTACTGCAAACGGATGCTTCAACGTAGGAGAACGATGCTTGGGCATCCAAGGGGCATTGCTGTACTGATCATTACTTGAAAGTATCATGAAGATTGGATGAAAAAAATGTATGTTGAGATTTCAGGAGACTCTAGTTTTTGGAAGTTTGGCAATCCGTTTCAATATAAGTGTTATTCGCGAGTCCCTGTATTAGGCTACATCAAGAGGAAACAAACCTTAGAGATAGAACGTAGAACTACTGTATTGTGTCACGTTTCAAGAAGCTAGCACAAACCGTGTTTGATTTAGAGTTCTAACTGCATCTGTCAATATAGAAGAAAACGCAGTGAAACCTAAATTCAAACTGTTAGTGCAAACGGATGCTTCAACGTAGGAGAACGAAACTTGGACATCCAAGTTTGATTGGAGTACTGCTCATTATTTCAAAGTATCAGGAAGGTCGGAAAAAAAATATATGTTGTGATTTCAGGAGACTGTAGTTTTCTGGCAGCCTAACAACGCCTTTCATTGAATGAGTTATTTGCCAGCCTGTGCTTAAGGCTACATCAAGAGGAAACAAACCTTAGAGATAGAACGTAGAACTAGTGTATTGTGTCACGTTTCAAGAAGCTAGCACACTGTGTTTGATTTAGAGTTCGAACTGCATCTGTCAATATAGGAGAAAACAGAGTGAAACCTAAAAATTCAAACTGTTACTGCAAACGGATGCTTCAACATAGGAGAACGAAACTTGGGCATCCAAGTGGGATTGGTGTACTGATCATTACTTGAAAGTATCATGAAGATTGGATGAAAAAATGTATGTTGTGATTTCAGGAGACTGTAGTTTTTTGGCAGCCTAACAACGCCTTTCATTGAATGAGTTATTCGCCAGCCTGTGCTTAAGGCTACATCAAGAGGAAACAAACCTTAGAGATAGAACGTAGAACTACTGTATTGTGTCACGTTTCAAGAAGCTAGCACAAACCGTGTTTGATTTAGAGTTCTAACTGCATCTGTCAATATAGAAGAAAACGCAGTGAAACCTAAAAATTCAAACTGTTACTGCAAACGGATGCTTCAACGTAGGAGAACAAAACTTGGGCATCCAAGTGGGATTGGTGTACTGATCATAACTTGAAAGTATCATGAAGATTGGATGAAAAAATGTATGTTGTGATTTCAGGAGACTGTAGTTTTTTGGCAGCCTAACAACGCCTTTCATTGAATGAGTTATTCGCCAGCCTGTGCTTAAGGCTACATCAAGAGGAAACAAACCTTAGAGATAGAACGTAGAACTACTGTATTGTGTCAAGTTTCAAGAAGCTAGCACAAACCGTGTTTGATTTAGAGTTCGAACTGCATCTGTCAATATAGGAGAAAACAGAGTGAAACCTAAAAATTCAAACTGTTACTGCAAACGGATGCTTCAACGTAGGAGAACGAAACTTGGGCATCCAAGTGGGATTGGTGTACTGATCATTACTTGAAAGTATCATGAAGATTGGATGAAAAAATGTATGTTGAGATTTCAGGAGACTCTAGTTTTTGGAAGTTTGGCAACCCCTTTCAATATAAGTGTTATTCGCGAGTCCCTGTATTAGGCTACATCAAGAGGAAACAAACCTTAGAGATAGAACGTAGAACTACTGTATTGTGTCACGTTTCAAGAAGCTAGCACAGACCGTGTTTGATTTGGAGTTCTAACTGCATCTGTCAATATAGAAGAAAACAGAGTGAAACCTAAAAATTCAAACTGTTACTGCAAACGGATGCTTCAACGTAGGAGAACGAAACTTGGACATCCAAGTTTGATTGGAGTACTGCTCATTATTTGAAAGTATCAGGAAGGTCGGAAAAAATATATGTTGTGATGTCAGGAGACTGTAGTTTTTTGGCAGCCTAACAACGCCTTTCATTGAATGAGTTATTCGCCAGCCTGTGCTTAAGGCTACATCAAGAGGAAACAAACCTTAGAGATAGAACGTAGAACTACTGTATTGTGTCACGTTTCAAGAAGCTAGCACAAACCGTGTTTGATTTAGAATTCGAACTGCATCTGTCAATATAGGAGAAAACAGAGTGAAACCTAAAAATTCAAACTGTTACTGCAAACGGATGCTTCAACGTAGGAGAACGAAACTTGGGCATCCAAGTGGGATTGGTGTACTGATCATTACTTGAAAGTATAATGAAGATTGGATGAAAAAATGTATGTTGTGATTTCAGGAGACTGTAGTTTTTTGGCAGCCTAACAACGCCTTTCATTGAATGAGTTATTCGCCAGCCTGTGCTTAAGGCTACATCAAGAGGAAACAAATCTTAGAGATAGAACGTAGAACTACTGTATTGTGTCACGTTTCAAGAAGCTAGCACAAACCGTGTTTGATTTAGAGTTCGAACTGCATCTGTCAATATAGGAGAAAACAGAGTGAAACCTAAAAATTCAAACTGTTACTGCAAACGGATGCTTCAACGTAGGAGAACGAAACTTGGGCATCCAAGTGGGATTGGTGTACTGATCATTACTTGAAAGTATCATGAAGATTGGATGAAAAAATGTATGTTGTGATTTCAGGAGACTGTAGTTTTTTGGCAGCCTAACAACGCCTTTCATTGAATGAGTTATTCGCCAGCCTGTGCTTAAGGCTACATCAAGAGGAAATAAACCTTAGAGATAGAACGTAGAACTACTGTATTGTGTCAAGTTTCAAGAAGCTAGCACAAACCGTGTTTGATTTAGAGTTCGAACAGCATCTGTCAATATAGGAGAAAACAGAGTGAAACCTAAAAATTCAAACTGTTACTGCAAACGGATGCTTCAACGTAGGAGAACGATTCTTGGGCATCCAAGTGGGATTGCTGTACTGATCATTACTTGAAAGTATCATGAAGATTGGATGAAAAAAATGTATGTTGAGATTTCAGGAGACTCTAGTTTTTGGAAGTTTGGCAATCCCTTTCAATATAAGTGTTATTCGCGAGTCCCTGTATTAGGCTACATCAAGAGGAAACAAACATTAGAGATAGAACGTAGAACTACTGTATTGTGTCACGTTTCAAGAAGCTAGCACAAACCGTGTTTGATTTAGAGTTCTAACTGCATCTGTCAATATAGAAGAAAACGCAGTGAAACCTAAAAATTCAAACTGTTACTGCAAACGGATGCTTCAACGTACGAGAACGAAACTTGGACATCCAAGTTTGATTGGAGTACTGCTCATTATTTGAAAGTATCAGGAAGGTCGGAAAAAAAATATATGTTGTGATTTCAGGAGACTGTAGTTTTTTGGCAGCCTAACAACGCCTTTCATTGAATGAGTTATTCGCCAGCCTGTGCTTAAGGCTACATCAAGAGGAAACAAACCTTAGAGATAGAACGTAGAACTACTGTATTGTGTCAAGTTTCAAGAAGCTAGCACAAACCGTGTTTGATTTAGAGTTCGAACTGCATCTGTCAATATAGGAGAAAACAGAGTGAAACCTAAAAATTCAAACTGTTACTGCAAACGGATGCTTCAACGTAGGAGAACGAAACTTGGGCATCCAAGTGGGATTGGTGTACTGATCATTACTTGAAAGTATCATGAAGATTGGATGAAAAAATGTATGTTGTGATTTCAGGAGACTGTAGTTTTTTGGCAGCCTAACAACGCCTTTCATTGAATGAGTTATTCACCAGCCTGTGCTTAAGGCTACATCAAGAGGAAACAAACCTTAGAGATAGAACGTAGAACTACTGTATTGTGTCACGTTTCAAGAAGCTAGCACAAACCGTGTTTGATTTAGAGTTCGAACTGCATCTGTCAATATAGGAGAAAACAGAGTGAAACCTAAAAATTCAAACTGTTACTGCAAACGGATGCTTCAACGTAGGAGAACGAAACTTGGGCATCCAAGTGGGATTGGTGTACTGATCATTACTTGAAAGTATCATGAAGATTGGATGAAAAAATGTATGTTGTGATTTCAGGAGACTGTAGTTTTTTGGCAGCCTAACAACGCCTTTCATTGAATGAGTTATTCGCCAGCCTGTGCTTAAGGCTACATCAAGAGGAAACAAACCTTAGAGATAGAACGTAGAACTACTGTATTGTGTCAAGTTTCAAGAAGCTAGCACAAACCGTGTTTGATTTAGAGTTCGAACTGCATCTGTCAATATAGGAGAAAACAGAGTGAAACCTAAAAATTCAAACTGTTACTGCAAACGGATGCTTCAACGTAGGAGAACGAAACTTGGACATCCAAGTTTGATTGGAGTACTGCTCATTATTTGAAAGTATCAGGAAGGTCGGAAAAAAAATATATGTTGTGATTTCAGGAGACTGTAGTTTTTTGGCAGCCTAACAACGCCTATCATTGAATGAGTTATTCGCCAGCCTGTGCTTAAGGCTACATCAAGAGGAAACAAACCTTAGAGATAGAACGTAGAACTACTGTATTGTGTCAAGTTTCAAGAAGCTAGCACAAACCGTGTTTGATTTAGAGTTCGAACTGCATCTGTCAATATAGGAGAAAACAGAGTGAAACCAAAAAATTCAAACTGTTACTGCAAACGGATGCTTCAACGTAGGAGAACGATACTTGGGCATCCAAGTGGGATTGGTGTACTGATCATTACTTGAAAGTATCATGAAGATTGGATGAAAATATGTATGTTGAGATTTCAGGAGACTCTAGTTTTTGGAAGTTTGGCAACCCCTTTCAATATAAGTGTTTTTCGCGAGTCCCTGTGTTAGGCTACATCAAGAGGAAACAAACCTTAGAGATAGAACGTAGAACTACTGTATTGTGTCACGTTTCAAGAAGCTAGCACAAACCGTGTTTGATTTAGAGTTCTAACTGCATCTGTCAATATAGAAGAAAACGCAGTGAAACCTAAAAATTCAAACTGTTACTGCAAACGGATGCTTCAACGTAGGAGAACGAAACTTGGACATCCAAGTTTGATTGGAGTACTGCTCATTATTTGAAAGTATCAGGAAGGTCGGAAAAAAAATATATGTTGTGATTTCAGGAGACTGTAGTTTTTTGGCAGCCTAACAACGCCTTTCATTGAATGAGTTATTCGCCAGCCTGTGCTTAAGGCTACATCAAGAGGAAACAAACCTTAGAGATAGAACGTAGAACTACTGTATTGTGTCAAGTTTCAAGAAGCTAGCACAAACCGTGTTTGATTTAGAGTTCGAACTGCATCTGTCAATATAGGAGAAAACAGAGTGAAACCTAAAAATTCAAACTGTTACTGCAAACGGATGCTTCAACGTAGGAGAACGAAACTTGGACATCCAAGTTTGATTGGAGTACTGCTCATTATTTGAAAGTATCAGGAAGGTCGGAAAAAAAATATATGTTGTGATTTCAGGAGACTGTAGTTTTTTGGCAGCCTAACAACGCCTTTCATTGAATGAGTTATTCGCCAGCCTGTGCTTAAGGCTACATCAAGAGGAAACAAACCTTAGAGATAGAACGTAGAACTACTGTATTGTGTCAAGTTTCAAGAAGCTAGCACAAACCGTGTTTGATTTAGAGTTCGAACTGCATCTGTCAATATAGGAGAAAACAGAGTGAAACCTAAAAATTCAAACTGTTACTGCAAACGGATGCTTCAAGGTAGGAGAACGATACTTGGGCATCCAAGTGGGATTGGTGTACTGATCATTACTTGAAAGTATCATGAAGATTGGATGAAAATATGTATGTTGAGATTTCAGGAGACTCTAGTTTTTGGAAGTTTGGCAACCCCTTTCAATATAAGTGTTATTCGCGAGTCCCTGTATTAGGCTACATCAAGAGGAAACAAACCTTAGAGATAGAACGTAGAACTACTGTATTGTGTCACGTTTCAAGAAGCTAGCACAAACCGTGTTTGATTTAGAGTTCTAACTGCATCTGTCAATATAGAAGAAAACGCAGTGAAACCTAAAAATTCAAACTGTTACTGCAAACGGATGCTTCAACGTAGGAGAACGAAACTTGGACATCAAAGTTTGATTGGAGTACTGCTCATTATTTGAAAGTATCAGGAAGGTCGGAAAAAAAATATATGTTGTGATTTCAGGAGACTGTAGTTTTTTGGCAGCCTAACAACGCCTTTCATTGAATGAGTTATTCGCCAGCCTGTGCTTAAGGCTACATCAAGAGGAAACAAACCTTAGAGATAGAACGTAGAACTACTGTATTGTGTCAAGTTTCAAGAAGCTAGCACAAACCGTGTTTGATTTAGAGTTCGAACTGCATCTGTCAATATAGGAGAAAACAGAGTGAAACCTAAAAATTCAAACTGTTACTGCAAACGGATGCTTCAACGTAGGAGAACGAAACTTGGGCATCCAAGTGGGATTGGTGTACTGATCATTACTTGAAAGTATCATGCAGATTGGATGAAAAAATGTATGTTGTGATTTCAGGAGACTGTAGTTTTTTGGCAGCCTAACAACGCCTTTCATTGAATGAGTTATTCGCCAGCCTGTGCTTAAGGCTACATCAAGAGGAAACAAACCTTAGAGATAGAACGTAGAACTACTGTATTGTGTCAAGTTTCAAGAAGCTAGCACAAACCGTGTTTGATTTAGAGTTCGAACTGCATCTGTCAATATAGGAGAAAACAGAGTGAAACCTAAAAATTCAAACTGTTACTGCAAACGGATGCTTCAACGTAGGAGAACGATACTTGGGCATCCAAGTGGGATTGGTGTACTGATCATTACTTGAAAGTATCATGAAGATTGGATGAAAAAATGTATGTTGAGATCAGGAGACTCTAGTTTTTGGAAGTTTGGAAACCCCTTTCAATATAAGTGTTATTCGCGAGTCCCTGTATTAGGCTACATCAAGAGGAAACAAACCTTAGAGATAGAACGTAGAACTACTGTATTGTGTCACGTTTCAAGAAGCTAGCACAAACCGTGTTTGATTTAGAGTTCTAACTGCATCTGTCAATATAGAAGAAAACGCAGTGAAACCTAAAAATTCAAACTGTTACTGCAAACGGATGCTTCAACGTAGGAGAACGAAACTTGGACATCCAAGTTTGATTGGAGTACTGCTCATTATTTGAAAGTATCAGGAAGGTCGGAAAAAAAATATATGTTGTGATTTCAGGAGACTGTAGTTTTTGGCAGCCTAACAACGCCTTTCATTGAATGAGTTATTCGCCAGCCTGTGCTTAAGGCTACATCAAGAGGAAACAAACCTTAGAGATAGAACGTAGAACTACTGTATTGTGTCAAGTTTCAAGAAGCAAGCACAAACCGTGTTTGATTTAGAGTTCGAACTGCATCTGTCAATATAGGAGAAAACAGAGTGAAACCTAAAAATTCAAATGTTACTGCAAACGGATGCTTCAACGTGGGAGAACGAAACTTGGGCATCCAAGTGGGATTGGTGTACTGATCATTACTTGAAAGTATCATGAAGATTGGATGAAAAAATGTATGTTGTGATTTCAGGAGACTGTAGTTTTTTGGCAGCCTAACAACGCCTTTCATTGAATGAGTTATTCGCCAGCCTGTGCTTAAGGCTACATCAAGAGGAAACAAACCTTAGAGATAGAACGTAGAACTACTGTATTGTGTCAAGTTTCAAGAAGCTAGCACAAACCGTTTTTGATTTAGAGTTCGAACTGCATCTGTCAATATAGGAGAAAACAGAGTGAAACCTAAAAATTCAAACTGTTACTGCAAATGGATGCTTCAACGTAGGAGAACGAAACTTGGGCATCCAAGTGGGATTGGTGTACTGATCATTACTTGAAAGTATCATGAAGATTGGATGAAAAAATGTATGTTGTGATTTCAGGAGACTGTAGTTTTTTGGCAGCCTAACAACGCCTTTCATTGAATGAGTTATTCGCCAGCCTGTGCTTAAGGCTACATCAAGAGGAAACAAACCTTAGAGATAGAACGTAGAACTACTGTATTGTGTCAAGTTTCAAGAAGCTAGCACAAACCGTGTTTGATTTAGAGTTCGAACTGCATCTGTCAATATAGGAGAAAACAGAGTGAAACCTAAAAATTCAAACTGTTACTGCAAACGGATGCTTCAACGTAGGAGAACGATACTTGGGCATCCAAGTGGGATTGCTGTACTGATCATTACTTGAAAGTATTATGAAGATTGGATGAAAAAAATGTATGTTGAGATTTCAGGAGACTCTAGTTTTTGGAAGTTTGGCAATCCGTTTCAATATAAGTGTTATTCGCGAGTCCCTGTATTAGGCTACATCAAGAGGAAACAAACCTTAGAGATAGAACGTAGAACTACTGTATTGTGTCACGTTTCAAGAAGCTAGCACAAACCGTGTTTGATTTAGAGTTCTAACTGCATCTGTCAATATAGAAGAAAACGCAGTGAAACCTAAAAATTCAAACTGTTACTGCAAACGGATGCTTCAACGTAGGAGAACGAAACTTGGACATCCAAGTTTGATTGGAGTACTGCTCATTATTTGAAAGTATCAGGAAGGTCGGAAAAAAAATATATGTTGTGATTTCAGGAGACTGTAGTTTTTTGGCAGCCTAACAACGCCTTTCATTGAATGAGTTATTCGCCAGCCTGTGCTTAAGGCTACATCAAGAGGAAACAAACCATAGAGATAGAACGTAGAACTACTGTATTGTGTCAAGTTTCAAGAAGCTAGCACAAACCATGTTTGATTTAGAGTTCGAACTGCATCTGTCAATATAGGAGAAAACAGAGTGAAACCTAAAAATTCAAACTGTTACTGCAAACGGATGCTTCAACGTAGGAGAACGAAACTTGGGCATCCAAGTGGGATTGGTGTACTGATCATTACTTGAAAGTATCATGAAGATTGGATGAAAAAATGTATGTTGTGATTTCAGGAGACTGTAGTTTTTTGGCAGCCTAACAACGCCTTTCATTGAATGAGTTATTCGCCAGCCTATGCTTAAGGCTACATCAAGAGGAAACAAACCTTAGAGATAGAACGTAGAACTACTGTATTGTGTCACGTTTCAAGAAGCTAGCACAAACCGTGTTTGATTTAGAGTTCGAACTGCATCTGTCAATATAGGAGAAAACAGAGTGAAACCTAAAAATTCAAACTGTTACTGCAAACGGATGCTTCAACGTAGGAGAACGAAACTTGGGCATCCAAGTTGGATTGGTGTACTGATCATTACTTGAAAGTATCATGAAGATTGGATGAAAAAATGTATGTTGTGATTTCAGGAGACTGTAGTTTTTTGGCAGCCTAACAACGCCTTTCATTGAATGAGTTATTCGCCAGCCTGTGCTTAAGGCTACATCAAGAGGAAACAAACCTTAGAGATAGAACATAGAACTACTGTATTGTGTCAAGTTTCAAGAAGCTAGCACAAACCGTGTTTGATTTAGAGTTCGAACTGCATCTGTCAATATAGGAGAAAACAGAGTGAAACCTAAAAATTCAAACTGTTACTGCAAACGGATGCTTCAACGTAGGAGAACGAAACTTGGACATCCAAGTTTGATTGGAGTACTGCTCATTATTTGAAAGTATCAGGAAGGTCGGAATAAAAATATATGTTGTGATTTCAGGAGACTGTAGTTTTTTGGCAGCCTAACAACGCCTATCATTGAATGAGTTATTCGCCAGCCTGTGCTTAAGGCTACATCAAGAGGAAACAAACCTTAGAGATAGAACGTAGAACTACTGTATTGTGTCAAGTTTCAAGAAGCTAGCACAAACTGTGTTTGATTTAGAGTTCGAACTGCATCTGTCAATATAGGAGAAAACAGAGTGAAACCAAAAAATTCAAACTGTTACTGCAAACGGATGCTTCAACGTAGGAGAACGATACTTGGGCATCCAAGTGGGATTGGTGTACTGATCATTACTTGAAAGTATCATGAAGATTGGATGAAAATATGTATGTTGAGATTTCAGGAGACTCTAGTTTTTGGAAGTTTGGCAACCCCTTTCAATATAAGTGTTTTTCGCGAGTCCCTGTATTAGGCTACATCAAGAGGAAACAAACCTTAGAGATAGAACGTAGAACTACTGTATTGTGTCACGTTTCAAGAAGCTAGCACAAACCGTGTTTGATTTAGAGTTCTAACTGCATCTGTCAATATAGAAGAAAACGCAGTGAAACCTAAAAATTCAAACTGTTACTGCAAACGGATGCTTCAACGTAGGAGAACGAAACTTGGACCTCCAAGTTGGATTGGAGTACTGCTCATTATTTGAAAGTATCAGGAAGGTCGGAAAAAAAATATATGTTGTGATTTCAGGAGACTGTAGTTTTTTGGCAGCCTAACAACGCCTTTCATTGAATGAGTTATTCGCCAGCCTGTGCTTAAGGCTACATCAAGAGGAAACAAACCTTAGAGATAGAACGTAGAACTACTGTATTGTGTCAAGTTTCAAGAAGCTAGCACAAACCGTGTTTGATTTAGAGTTCGAACTGCATCTGTCAATATAGGAGAAAACAGAGTGAAACCAAAAAATTCAAACTGTTACTGCAAACGGATGCTTCAACGTAGGAGAACGATACTTGGGCATCCAAGTGGGATTGGTGTACTGATCATTACTTGAAAGTATCATGAAGATTGGATGAAAATATGTATGTTGAGATTTCAGGAGACTCTAGTTTTTGGAAGTTTGGCAACCCCTTTCAATATAAGTGTTTTTCGCGAGTCCCTGTATTAGGCTACATCAAGAGGAAACAAACCTTAGAGATAGAACGTAGAACTACTGTATTGTGTCACGTTTCAAGAAGCTAGCACAAACCGTGTTTGATTTAGAGTTCTAACTGCATCTGTCAATATAGAAGAAAACGCAGTGAAACCTAAAAATTCAAACTGTTACTGCAAACGGATGCTTCAACGTAGGAGAACGAAACTTGGACATCCAAGTTTGATTGGAGTACTGCTCATTATTTGAAAGTATCAGGAAGGTCAGAAAAAAAATATATGTTGTGATTTCAGGAGACTGTAGTTTTTTGGCAGCCTAACAACGCCTTTCATTGAATGAGTTATTCGCCAGCCTGTGCTTAAGGCTACATCAAGAGGAAACAAACCTTAGAGATAGAACGTAGAACTACTGTATTGTGTCAAGTTTCAAGAAGCTAGCACAAACCGTGTTTGATTTAGAGTTCGAACTGCATCTGTCAATATAGGAGAAAACAGAGTGAAACCTAAAAATTCAAACTGTTACTGCAAACGGATGCTTCAACGTAGGAGAACGAAACTTGGGCATCCAAGTGGGATTGGTGTACTGATCGTTACTTGAAAGTATCATGAAGATTGGATGAAAAAATGTATGTTGTGATTTCAGGAGACTGTAGTTTTTTGGCAGCCTAACAACGCCTTTCATTGAATGAGTTATTCGCCAGCCTGTGCTTAAGGCTACAACAAGAGGAAACAAACCTTAGAGATAGAACGTAGAACTACTGTATTGTGTCAAGTTTCAAGAAGCTAGCACAAACCGTGTTTGATTTAGAGTTCGAACTGCATCTGTCAATATAGGAGAAAACAGAGTGAAACCTAAAAATTCAAACTGTTACTGCAAACGGATGCTTCAACGTAGGAGAACGATACTTGGGCATCCAAGTGGGATTGCTGTACTGATCATTACTTGAAAGTATCATGAAGATTGGATGAAAAAAATGTATGTTGAGATTTCAGGAGACTCTAGTTTTTGGAAGTTTGGCAATCCGTTTCAATATAAGTGTTATTCGCGAGTCCCTGTACTAGGCTACATCAAGAGGAAACAAACCTTAGAGATAGAACGTAGAACTACTGTATTGTGTCACGTTTCAAGAAGCTAGCACAAACCGTGTTTGATTTAGAGTTCTAACTGCATCTGTCAATATAGAAGAAAACAGAGTGAAACCTAAAAATTCAAACTGTTACTGCAAACGGATGCTTCAACGTAGGAGAACGAAACTTGGACATCCAAGTTTGATTGGAGTACTGCTCATTATTTGAAAGTATCAGGAAGGTCAGAAAAAAAATATATGTTGTGATTTCAGGAGACTGTAGTTTTTTGGCAGCCTAACAACGCCTTTCATTGAATGAGTTATTTGCCAGCCTGTGCTTAAGGCTACATCAAGAGGAAACAAACCTTAGAGATAGAACGTAGAACTACTGTATTGTGTCAAGTTTCAAGAAGCTAGCACAAACCGTGTTTGATTTAGAGTTCGAACTGCATCTGTCAATATAGGAGAAAACAGAGTGAAACCTAAAAATTCAAACTGTTACTGCAAACGGATGCTTCAACGTAGGAGAACGAAACTTGGACCTCCAAGTTGGATTGGAGTACTGCTCATTATTTGAAAGTATCAGGAAGGTCGGAAAAAAAATATATGTTGTGATTTCAGGAGACTGTAGTTTTTTGGCAGCCTAACAACGCCTTTCATTGAATGAGTTATTCGCCAGCCTGTGCTTAAGGCTACATCAAGAGGAAACAAACCTTAGAGATAGAACGTAGAACTACTGTATTGTGTCAAGTTTCAAGAAGCTAGCACAAACCGTGTTTGATTTAGAGTTCGAACTGCATCTGTCAATATAGGAGAAAACAGAGTGAAACCTAAAAATTCAAACTGTTACTGCAAACGGATGCTTCAACGTAGGAGAACGATACTTGGGCATCCAAGTGGGATTGGTGTACTGATCATTACTTGAAAGTATCATGAAGATTGGATGAAAATATGTATGTTGAGATTTCAGGAGACTCTAGTTTTTGGAAGTTTGGCAACCCCTTTCAATATAAGTGTTATTCGCGAGTCCCTGTATTAGGCTACATCAAGAGGAAACAAACCTTAGAGATAGAACGTAGAACTACTGTATTGTGTCACGTTTCAAGAAGCTAGCACAAACCGTGTTTGATTTAGAGTTCTAACTGCATCTGTCAATATAGAAGAAAACGCAGTGAAACCTAAAAATTCAAACTGTTACTGCAAACGGATGCTTCAACGTAGGAGAACGAAACTTGGACATCAAAGTTTGATTGGAGTACTGCTCATTATTTGAAAGTATCAGGAAGGTCGGAAAAAAAATATATGTTGTGATTTCAGGAGACTGTAGTTTTTTGGCAGCCTAACAACGCCTTTCATTGAATGAGTTATTCGCCAGCCTGTGCTTAAGGCTACATCAAGAGGAAACAAACCTTAGAGATAGAACGTAGAACTACTGTATTGTGTCAAGTTTCAAGAAGCTAGCACAAACCGTGTTTGATTTAGAGTTCGAACTGCATCTGTCAATATAGGAGAAAACAGAGTGAAACCTAAAAATTCAAACTGTTACTGCAAACGGATGCTTCAACGTAGGAGAACGAAACTTGGGCATCCAAGTGGGATTGGTGTACTGATCATTACTTGAAAGTATCATGAAGATTGGATGAAAAAATGTATGTTGTGATTTCAGGAGACTGTAGTTTTTTGGCAGCCTAACAACGCCTTTCATTGAATGAGTTATTCGCCAGCCTGTGCTTAAGGCTACATCAAGAGGAAACAAACCTTAGAGATAGAACGTAGAACTACTGTATTGTGTCAAGTTTCAAGAAGCTAGCACAAACCGTGTTTGATTTAGAGTTCGAACTGCATTTGTCAATATAGGAGAAAACAGAGTGAAACCTAAAAATTCAAACTGTTACTGCAAACGGATGCTTCAACGTAGGAGAACGAAACTTGGGCATCCAAGTGGGATTGGTGTACTGATCATTACTTGAAAGTATCATGAAGATTGGATGAAAAAATGTATGTTGTGATTTCAGGAGACTGTAGTTTTTTGGCAGCCTAACAACGCCTTTCATTGAATGAGTTATTCGCCAGCCTGTGCTTAAGGCTACATCAAGAGGAAACAAACCTTAGAGATAGAACGTAGAACTACTGTATTGTGTCAAGTTTCAAGAAGCTAGCACAAACCGTGTTTGATTTAGAGTTCGAACTGCATCTGTCAATATAGGAGAAAACAGAGTAAAACCTAAAAATTCAAACTGTTACTGCAAACGGATGCTTCAACGTAGGAGAACGAAACTTGGGCATCCAAGTGGGATTGGTGTACTGATCATTACTTGAAAGTATCATGAAGATTGGATGAAAAAATGTATGTTGTGATTTCAGGAGACTGTAGTTTTTTGGCAGCCTAACAACGCCTTTCATTGAATGAGTTATTCGCCAGCCTGTGCTTAAGGCTACATCAAGAGGAAACAAACCTTAGAGATAGAACGTAGAACTACTGTATTGTGTCACGTTTCAAGAAGCTAGCACAAACCGTGTTTGATTTAGAGTTCTAACTGCATCTGTCAATATAGGAGAAAACAGAGTGAAACCTAAAAATTCAAACTGTAACTGCAAACGGATGCTTCAACGTAGGAGAACGAAACTTGGACATCCAAGTTTGATTGGAGTACTGCTCATTATTTGAAAGTATCAGGAAGGTCGGAAAAAAAATATATGTTGTGATTTCAGGAGACTGTAGTTTTTTGGCAGCCTAACAACGCCTTTCATTGAATGAGTTATTCGCCAGCCTGTGCTTAAGGCTACATCAAGAGGAAACAAACCTTAGAGATAGAACATAGAACTACTGTATTGTGTCAAGTTTCAAGAAGCTAGCACAAACCGTGTTTGATTTAGAGTTCGAACTGCATCTGTCAATATAGGAGAAAACAGAGTGAAACCTAAAAATTCAAACTGTTACTGCAAACGGATGCTTCAACGTAGGAGAACGAAACTTGGGCATCCAAGTGGGATTGGTGTACTGATCATTACTTGAAAGTATCATGAAGATTGGATGAAAAAATGTATGTTGTGATTTCAGGAGACTGTAGTTTTTTGGCAGCCTAACAACGCCTTTCATTGAATGAGTTATTCGCCAGCCTGTGCTTAAGGCTACATCAAGAGGAAACAAACCTTAGAGATAGAACGTAGAACTACTGTATTGTGTCACGTTTCAAGAAGCTAGCACAAACCGTGTTTGATTTAGAGTTCGAACTGCATCTGTCAATATAGGAGAAAACAGAGTGAAACCTAAAAATTCAAACTGTTACTGCAAACGGATGCTTCAACGTAGGAGAACGAAACTTGGACATCCAAGTTTGATTGGAGTACTGCTCATTATTTGAATGTATCAGGAAGGTCGGAAAAAAAATATATGTTGTGATTTCAGGAGACTGTAGTTTTTTGGCAGCCTAACAACGCCTTTCATTGAATGAGTTATTCGCCAGCCTGTGCTTAAGGCTACATCAAGAGGAAACAAACCTTAGAGATAGAACGTAGAACTACAGTATTGTGTCAAGTTTCAAGAAGCTAGCACAAACCGTGTTTGATTTAGAGTTCGAACTGCATCTGTCAATATAGGAGAAAACAGAGTGAAACCTAAAAATTCAAACTGTTACTGCAAACGGATGCTTCAACGTAGGAGAACGAAACTTGGGCATCCAAGTGGGATTGGTGTACTGATCATTACTTGAAAGTATCATGAAGATTGGATGAAAAAATGTATGTTGTGATTTCAGGAGACTGTAGTTTTTTGGCAGCCTAACAACGCCTTTCATTGAATGAGTTATTCGCCAGCCTGTGCTTAAGGCTACATCAAGAGGAAACAAACCTTAGAGATAGAACGTAGAACTACTGTATTGTGTCACGTTTCAAGAAGCTAGCACAAACCGTGTTTGATTTAGAGTTCTAACTGCATCTGTCAATATAGAAGAAAACAGAGTGAAACCTAAAAATTCAAACTGTTACTGCAAACGGATGCTTCAACGTAGGAGAACGAAACTTGGACATCCAAGTTTTATTGGAGTACTTCTCATTATTTGAAAGTATCAGGAAGGTCGGAAAAAAAATATATGTTGTGATTTCAGGAGACTGTAGTTTTTTGGCAGCCTAACAACGCCTTTCATTGAATGAGTTATTCGCCAGCCTGTGCTTAAGGCTACATCAAGAGGAAACAAACCTTAGAGATAGAACGTAGAACTACTGTATTGTGTCAAGTTTCAAGAAGCTAGCACAAACCGTGTTTGATTCAGAGTTCGAACTGCATCTGTCAATATAGGAGAAAACAGAGTGAAACCTAAAAATTCAAACTGTTACTGCAAACGGATGCTTCAACGTA
Source organism: Callospermophilus lateralis (assembly GCF_048772815.1). NCBI lineage: Eukaryota > Metazoa > Chordata > Mammalia > Rodentia > Sciuridae > Callospermophilus > Callospermophilus lateralis. The sequence goes on along the minus strand of NW_027513634.1, from coordinate 53,915 downwards.
GGAGAACGAAACTTGGGCATCCAAGTGGGATTGGTGTACTGATCATTACTTGAAAGTATCATGAAGATTGGATGAAAAAATGTATGTTGTGATTTCAGGAGACTGTAGTTTTTTGGCAGCCTAACAACGCCTTTCATTGAATGAGTTATTCGCCAGCCTGTGCTTAAGGCTACATCAAGAGGAAACAAACCTTAGAGATAGAACGTAGAACTACTGTATTGTGTCACGTTTCAAGAAGCTAGCACAAACCGTGTTTGATTTAGAGTTCTAACTGCATCTGTCAATATAGAAGAAAACGCAGTGAAACCTAAAAATTCAAACTGTTACTGCAAACGGATGCTTCAACGTAGGAGAACGAAACTTGGACATCCAAGTTTGATTGGAGTACTGCTCATTATTTGAAAGTATCAGGAAGGTCGGAAAAAAAATATATGTTGTGATTTCAGGAGACTGAAGTTTTTTGGCAGCCTAACAACGCCTTTCATTGAATGAGTTATTCGCCAGCCTGTGCTGAAGGCTACATCAAGAGGAAACAAACCTTAGAGATAGAACATAGAACTACTGTATTGTGTCAAGTTTCAAGAAGCTAGCACAAACCGTGTTTGATTTAGAGTTCGAACTGCATCTGTCAATATAGGAGAAAACAGAGTGAAACCTAAAAATTCAAACTGTTACTGCAAACAGATGCTTCAACGTAGGAGAACGAAACTTGGGCATCCAAGTGGGATTGGTGTACTGATCATTACTTGAAAGTATCATGAAGATTGGATGAAAAAATGTATGTTGTGATTTCAGGAGACTGTAGTTTTTTGGCAGCCTAACAACGCCTTTCATTGAATGAGTTATTCGCCAGCCTGTGCTTAAGGCTACATCAAGAGGAAACAAACCTTAGAGATAGAACGTAGAACTACTGTATTGTGTCACGTTTCAAGAAGCTAGCACAAACCGTGTTTGATTTAGAGTTCTAACTGCATCTGTCAATATAGAAGAAAACGCAGTGAAACCTAAAAATTCAAACTGTTACTGCAAACGGATGCTTCAACATAGGAGAACGAAACTTGGACATCCAAGTTTGATTGGAGTACTGCTCATTATTTGAAAGTATCAGGAAGGTCGGAAAAAAAATATATGTTGTGATTTCAGGAGACTGTAGTTTTTTGGCAGCCTAACAACGCCTTTCATTGAATGAGTTATTCGCCAGCCTGTGCTTAAGGCTACATCAAGAGGAAACAAACCTTAGAGATAGAACGTAGAACTACTGTATTGTGTCAAGTTTCAAGAAGCTAGCACAAACCGTGTTTGATTTAGAGTTCGAACTGCATCTGTCAATATAGGAGAAAACAGAGTGAAACCTAAAAATTCAAACTGTTACTGCAAACGGATGCTTCAACGTAGGAGAACGATACTTGGGCATCCAAGTGGGATTGGTGTACTGATCATTACTTGAAAGTATCATGAAGATTGGATGAAAATACGTATGTTGAGATTTCAGGAGACTCTAGTTTTTGGAAGTTTGGCAACCCCTTTCAATATAAGTGTTATTCGCGAGTCCCTGTATTAGGCTACATCAAGAGGAAACAAACCTTAGAGATAGAACGTAGAACTACTGTATTGTGTCAGGTTTCAAGAAGCTAGCACAAACCGTGTTTGATTTAGAGTTCTAACTGCATCTGTCAATATAGAAGAAAACAGAGTGAAACCTAAAAATTCAAACTGTTACTGCAAACGGATGCTTCAACGTAGGAGAACGAAACTTGGACATCCAAGTTTGATTGGAGTACTGCTCATTATTTGAAAGTATCAGGAAGGTCGGAAAAAAAATATATGTTGTGATTTCAGGAGACTGAAGTTTTTTGGCAGCCTAACAACGCCTTTCATTGAATGAGTTATTCGCCAGCCTGTGCTTAAGGCTACATCAAGAGGAAACAAACCTTAGAGATAGAACGTAGAACTACTGTATTGTGTCAAGTTTCAAGAAGCTAGCACAAACCGTGTTTGATTTAGAGTTCGAACTGCATCTGTCAATATAGGAGAAAACAGAGTGAAACCTAAAAATTCAAACTGTTACTGCAAACGGATGCTTCAACGTAGGAGAACGAAATTTGGGCATCCAAGTGGGATTGGTGTACTGATCATTACTTGAAAGTATCATGAAGATTGGATGAAAAAATGTATGTTGTGATTTCAGAAGACTGTAGTTTTTTGGCAGCCTAACAACGCCTTTCATTGAATGAGTTATTCGCCAGCCTGTGCTTAAGGCTACATCAAGAGGAAACAAACCTTAGAGATAGAACGTAGAACTACTGTATTGTGTCACGTTTCAAGAAGCTAGCACAAACCGTGTTTGATTTAGAGTTCTAACTGCATCTGTCAATATAGAAGAAAACGCAGTGAAACCTAAAAATTCAAACTGTTACTGCAAACGGATGCTTCAACATAGGAGAACGAAACTTGGACATCCAAGTTTGATTGGAGTACTGCTCATTATTTGAAAGTATCAGGAAGGTCGGAAAAAAAATATATGTTGTGATTTCAGGAGACTGTAGTTTTTTGGCAGCCTAACAACGCCTTTCATTGAATGAGTTATTCGCCAGCCTGTGCTTAAGGCTACATCAAGAGGAAACAAACCTTAGAGATAGAACGTAGAACTACTGTATTGTGTCAAGTTTCAAGAAGCTAGCACAAACCGTGTTTGATTTAGAGTTCGAACTGCATCTGTCAATATAGGAGAAAACAGAGTGAAACCTAAAAATTCAAACTGTTACTGCAAACGGATGCTTCAACGTAGGAGAACGATACTTGGGCATCCAAGTGGGATTGGTGTACTGATCATTACTTGAAAGTATCATGAAGATTGGATGAAAATACGTATGTTGAGATTTCAGGAGACTCTAGTTTTTGGAAGTTTGGCAACCCCTTTCAATATAAGTGTTATTCGCGAGTCCCTGTATTAGGCTACATCAAGAGGAAACAAACCTTAGAGATAGAACGTAGAACTACTGTATTGTGTCAGGTTTCAAGAAGCTAGCACAAACCGTGTTTGATTTAGAGTTCTAACTGCATCTGTCAATATAGAAGAAAACAGAGTGAAACCTAAAAATTCAAACTGTTACTGCAAACGGATGCTTCAACGTAGGAGAACGAAACTTGGACATCCAAGTTTGATTGGAGTACTGCTCATTATTTGAAAGTATCAGGAAGGTCGGAAAAAAAATATATGTTGTGATTTCAGGAGACTGAAGTTTTTTGGCAGCCTAACAACGCCTTTCATTGAATGAGTTATTCGCCAGCCTGTGCTTAAGGCTACATCAAGAGGAAACAAACCTTAGAGATAGAACGTAGAACTACTGTATTGTGTCAAGTTTCAAGAAGCTAGCACAAACCGTGTTTGATTTAGAGTTCGAACTGCATCTGTCAATATAGGAGAAAACAGAGTGAAACCTAAAAATTCAAACTGTTACTGCAAACGGATGCTTCAACGTAGGAGAACGAAATTTGGGCATCCAAGTGGGATTGGTGTACTGATCATTACTTGAAAGTATCATGAAGATTGGATGAAAAAATGTATGTTGTGATTTCAGGAGACTGTAGTTTTTTGGCAGCCTAACAACGCCTTTCATTGAATGAGTTATTCGCCAGCCTGTGCTTAAGGCTACATCAAGAGGAAACAAACCTTAGAGATAGAACGTAGAACTACTGTATTGTGTCACGTTTCAAGAAGCTAGCACAAACCGTGTTTGATTTAGAGTTCTAACTGCATCTGTCAATATAGAAGAAAACGCAGTGAAACCTAAAAATTCAAACTGTTACTGCAAACGGATGCTTCAACATAGGAGAACGAAACTTGGACATCCAAGTTTGATTGGAGTACTGCTCATTATTTGAAAGTATCAGGAAGGTCGGAAAAAAAATATATGTTGTGATTTCAGGAGACTGTAGTTTTTTGGCAGCCTAACAACGCCTTTCATTGAATGAGTTATTCGCCAGCCTGTGCTTAAGGCTACATCAAGAGGAAACAAACCTTAGAGATAGAACGTAGAACTACTGTATTGTGTCAAGTTTCAAGAAGCTAGCACAAACCGTGTTTGATTTAGAGTTCGAACTGCATCTGTCAATATAGGAGAAAACAGAGTGAAACCTAAAAATTCAAACTGTTACTGCAAACGGATGCTTCAACGTAGGAGAACGATACTTGGGCATCCAAGTGGGATTGGTGTACTGATCATTACTTGAAAGTATCATGAAGATTGGATGAAAATACGTATGTTGAGATTTCAGGAGACTCTAGTTTTTGGAAGTTTGGCAACCCCTTTCAATATAAGTGTTATTCGCGAGTCCCTGTATTAGGCTACATCAAGAGGAAACAAACCTTAGAGATAGAACGTAGAACTACTGTATTGTGTCACGTTTCAAGAAGCTAGCACAAACCGTGTTTGATTTAGAGTTCTAACTGCATCTGTCAATATAGAAGAAAACAGAGTGAAACCTAAAAATTCAAACTGTTACTGCAAACGGATGCTTCAACGTAGGAGAACGAAACTTGGACATCCAAGTTTGATTGGAGTACTGCTCATTATTTGAAAGTATCAGGAAGGTCGGAAAAAAAATATATGTTTTGATTTCAGGAGACTGTAGTTTTTTGGCAGCCTAACAACGCCTTTCATTGAATGAGTTATTCGCCAGCCTGTGCTTAAGGCTACATCAAGAGGAAACAAACCTTAGAGATAGAACGTAGAACTACTGTATTGTGTCAAGTTTCAAGAAGCTAGCACAAACCGTGTTTGATTTAGAGTTCGAACTCCATCTGTCAATATAGGAGAAAACAGAGTGAAACCTAAAAATTCAAACTGTTACTGCAAACGGATGCTTCAACGTAGGAGAACGAAACTTGGGCATCCAAGTGGGATTGGTGTACTGATCATTACTTGAAAGTATCATGAAGATTGGATGAAAATATGTATGTTGAGATTTCAGGAGACTGTAGTTTTTTGGCAGCCTAACAACGCCTTTCATTGAATGAGTTATTCGCCAGCCTGTGCTTAAGGCTACATCAAGAGGAAACAAACCTTAGAGATAGAACGTAGAACTACTGTATTGTGTCACGTTTCAAGAAGCTAGCACAAACCGTGTTTGATTTAGAGTTCTAACTGCATCTGTCAATATAGAAGAAAACGCAGTGAAACCTAAAAATTCAAACTGTTACTGCAAACGGATGCTTCAACGTAGGAGAACGAAACTTGGACATCCAAGTTTGATTGGAGTACTGCTCATTATTTGAAAGTCTCAGGAAGGTCGGAAAAAAAATATATGTTGTGATTTCAGGAGACTGTAGTTTTTTGGCAGCCTAACAACGCCTTTCATTGAATGAGTTATTCGCCAGCCTGTGCTTAAGGCTACATCAAGAGGAAACAAACCTTAGAGATAGAACGTAGAACTACTGTATTGTGTCAAGTTTCAAGAAGCTAGCACAAACCGTGTTTGATTTAGAGTTCGAACTGCATCTGTCAATATAGGAGAAAACAGAGTGAAACCTAAAAATTCAAACTGTTACTGCAAACGGATGCTTCAACGTAGGAGAACGATACTTGGGCATACAAGTGGGATTGGTGTACTGATCATTACTTGAAAGTATCATGAAGATTGGATGAAAAAAATGTATGTTGAGATTTCAGGAGACACTAGTTTTTGGAAGTTTGGCAATCCCTTTCAATATAAGTGTTATTCGCGAGTCCCTGTATTAGGCTACATCAAGAGGAAACAAACCTTAGAGATAGAACGTAGAACTACTGTATTGTGTCACGTTTCAAGAAGCTAGCACAAACCGTGTTTGATTTAGAGTTCTAACTGCATCTGTCAATATAAAAGAAAACGCAGTGAAACCTAAAAATTCAAACTGTTACTGCAAACGGATGCTTCAACGTAGGAGAACGAAACTTGGACATCCAAGTTTGATTGGAGTACTGCTCATTATTTGAAAGTATCAGGAAGGTCGGAAAAAAAATATATGTTGTGATTTCAGGAGACTGAAGTTTTTTGGCAGCCTAACAACGCCTTTCATTGAATGAGTTATTCGCCAGCCTGTGCTTAAGGCTACATCAAGAGGAAACAAACCTTAGAGATAGAACGTAGAACTACTGTATTGTGTCAAGTTTCAAGAAGCTAGCACAAACCGTGTTTGATTTAGAGTTCGAACTGCATCTGTCAATATAGGAGAAAACAGAGTGAAACCTAAAAATTCAAACTGTTACTGCAAACGGATGCTTCAACGTAGGAGAACGAAATTTGGGCATCCAAGTGGGATTGGTGTACTGATCATTACTTGAAAGTATCATGAAGATTGGATGAAAAAATGTATGTTGTGATTTCAGGAGACTGTAGTTTTTTGGCAGCCTAACAACGCCTTTCATTGAATGAATTATTCGCCAGCCTGTGCTTAAGGCTACATCAAGAGGAAACAAACCTTAGAGATAGAACGTAGAACTACTGTATTGTGTCACGTTTCAAGAAGCTAGCACAAACCGTGTTTGATTTAGAGTTCTAACTGCATCTGTCAATATAGAAGAAAACGCAGTGAAACCTAAAAATTCAAACTGTTACTGCAAACGGATGCTTCAACATAGGAGAACGAAACTTGGACATCCAAGTTTGATTGGAGTACTGCTCATTATTTGAAAGTATCAGGAAGGTCGGAAAAAAAATATATGTTGTGATTTCAGGAGACTGTAGTTTTTTGGCAGCCTAACAACGCCTTTCATTGAATGAGTTATTCGCCAGCCTGTGCTTAAGGCTACATCAAGAGGAAACAAACCTTAGAGATAGAACGTAGAACTACTGTATTGTGTCAAGTTTCAAGAAGCTAGCACAAACCGTGTTTGATTTAGAGTTCGAACTGCATCTGTCAATATAGGAGAAAACAGAGTGAAACCTAAAAATTCAAACTGTTACTGCAAACGGATGCTTCAACGTAGGAGAACGATACTTGGGCATCCAAGTGGGATTGGTGTACTGATCATTACTTGAAAGTATCATGAAGATTGGATGAAAATACGTATGTTGAGATTTCAGGAGACTCTAGTTTTTGGAAGTTTGGCAACCCCTTTCAATATAAGTGTTATTCGCGAGTCCCTGTATTAGGCTACATCAAGAGGAAACAAACCTTAGAGATAGAACGTAGAACTACTGTATTGTGGTCACGTTTCAAGAAGCTAGCACAAACCGTGTTTGATTTAGAGTTCTAACTGCATCTGTCAATATAGAAGAAAACAGAGTGAAACCTAAAAATTCAAACTGTTACTGCAAACGGATGCTTCAACGTAGGAGAACGAAACTTGGACATCCAAGTTTGATTGGAGTACTGCTCATTATTTGAAAGTATCAGGAAGGTCGGAAAAAAAATATATGTTGTGATTTCAGGAGACTGTAGTTTTTTGGCAGCCTAACAACGCCTTTCATTGAATGAGTTATTCGCCAGCCTGTGCTTAAGGCTACATCAAGAGGAAACAAACCTTAGAGATAGAACGTAGAACTACTGTATTGTGTCAAGTTTCAAGAAGCTAGCACAAACCGTGTTTGATTTAGAGTTCGAACTCCATCTGTCAATATAGGAGAAAACAGAGTGAAACCTAAAAATTCAAACTGTTACTGCAAACGGATGCTTCAACGTAGGAGAACGAAACTTGGGCATCCAAGTGGGATTGGTGTACTGATCATTACTTGAAAGTATCATGAAGATTGGATGAAAATATGTATGTTGAGATTTCAGGAGACTGTAGTTTTTTGGCAGCCTAACAACGCCTTTCATTGAATGAGTTATTCGCCAGCCTGTGCTTAAGGCTACTTCAAGAGGAAACAAACCTTAGAGATAGAACGTAGAACTACTGTATTGTGTCACGTTTCAAGAAGCTAGCACAAACCGTGTTTGATTTAGAGTTCTAACTGCATCTGTCAATATAGAAGAAAACGCAGTGAAACCTAAAAATTCAAACTGTTACTGCAAACGGATGCTTCAACGTAGGAGAACGAAACTTGGACATCCAAGTTTGATTGGAGTACTGCTCATTATTTGAAAGTCTCAGGAAGGTCGGAAAAAAAATATATGTTGTGATTTCAGGAGACTGTAGTTTTTTGGCAGCCTAACAACGCCTTTCATTGAATGAGTTATTCGCCAGCCTGTGCTTAAGGCTACATCAAGAGGAAACAAACCTTAGAGATAGAACGTAGAACTACTGTATTGTGTCAGGTTTCAAGAAGCTAGCACAAACCGTGTTTGATTTAGAGTTCGAACTGCATCTGTCAATATAGGAGAAAACAGAGTGAAACCTAAAAATTCAAACTGTTACTGCAAACGGATGCTTCAACGTAGGAGAACGAAACTTGGGCATCCAAGTGGGATTGGTGTACTGATCATTACTTGAAAGTATCATGAAGATTGGATGAAAATATGTATGTTGAGATTTCAGGAGACTGTAGTTTTTGGCAGCCTAACAACGCCTTTCATTGAATGAGTTATTCGCCAGCCTGTGCTTAAGGCTACATCAAGAGGAAACAAACCTTAGAGATAGAACGTAGAACTACTGTATTGTGTCACGTTTCAAGAAGCTAGCACAAACCGTGTTTGATTTAGAGTTCTAACTGCATCTGTCAATATAGAAGAAAACGCAGTGAAACCTAAAAATTCAAACTGTTACTGCAAACGGATGCTTCAACGTAGGAGAACGAAACTTGGACATCCAAGTTTGATTGGAGTACTGCTCATTATTTGAAAGTCTCAGGAAGGTCGGAAAAAAAATATATGTTGTGATTTCAGGAGACTGTAGTTTTTTGGCAGCCTAACAACGCCTTTCATTGAATGAGTTATTCGCCAGCCTGTGCTTAAGGCTACATCAAGAGGAAACAAACCTTAGAGATAGAACGTAGAACTACTGTATTGTGTCAAGTTTCAAGAAGCTAGCACAAACCGTGTTTGATTTAGAGTTCGAACTACATCTGTCAATATAGGAGAAAACAGAGTGAAACCTAAAAATTCAAACTGTTACTGCAAACGGATGCTTCAACGTAGGAGAACGATACTTGGGCATCCAAGTGGGATTGGTGTACTGATCATTACTTGAAAGTATCATGAAGATTGGATGAAAAAAATGTATGTTGAGATTTCAGGAGACTCTAGTTTTTGGAAGTTTGGCAATCCCTTTCAATATAAGTGTTATTCGCGAGTCCCTGTATTAGGCTACATCAAGAGGAAACAAACCTTAGAGATAGAACGTAGAACTACTGTATTGTGTCACGTTTCAAGAAGCTAGCACAAACCGTGTTTGATTTAGAGTTCTAACTGCATCTGTCAATATAGAAGAAAACACAGTGAAACCTAAAAATTCAAACTGTTACTGCAAACGGATGCTTCAACGTAGGAGAACGAAACTTGGACATCCAAGTTTGATTGGAGTACTGCTCATTATTTGAAAGTATCAGGAAGGTCGGAAAAAAAATATATGTTGTGATTTCAGGAGACTGTAGTTTTTTGGCAGCCTAACAACGCCTTTCATTGAATGAGTTATTCGCCAGCCTGTGCTTAAGGCTACATCAAGAGGAAACAAACCTTAGAGATAGAACGTAGAACTACTGTATTGTGTCACGTTTCAAGAAGCTAGCACAAACCGTGTTTGATTTAGAGTTCCAACTGCATCTGTCAATATGGAAGAAAACAGAGTGAAACCTAAAAATTCAAACTGTTACTGCAAACGGATGCTTCAACGTAGGAGAACGAAACTTGGACATCCAAGTTTGATTGGACTACTGCTCATTATTTGAAAGTATCAGGAAGGTCGGAAAAAAATATATGTTGTGATTTCAGGAGACTGTAGTTTTTTGGCAGCCTAACAACGCCTTTCATTGAATGAGTTATTCGCCAGCCTGTGCTTAAGGCTACATCAAGAGGAAACAAACCTTAGAGATAGAACGTAGAACTACTGTATTGTGTCAAGTTTCAAGAAGCTAGCACAAACCGTGTTTGATTTAGAGTTCGAACTGCATCTGTCAATATAGGAGAAAACAGAGTGAAACCTAAAAATTCAAACTGTTACTGCAAACGGATGCTTCAACGTAGGAGAACGAAACTTGGGCATCCAAGTGGGATTGGTGTACTGATCATTACTTGAAAGTATCATGAAGATTGGATGAAAAAATGTATGTTGTGATTTCAGGAGACTGTAGTTTTTTGGCAGCCTAACAACGCCTTTCATTGAATGAGTTATTCGCCAGCCTGTGCTTAAGGCTACATAAAGAGGAAACAAACCTTAGAGATAGAACCTAGAACTACTGTATTGTGTCACGTTTCAAGAAGCTAGCACAAACCGTGTTTGATTTAGAGTTCTAACTGCTTCTGTCAATATAGAAGAAAACGCATTGAAACCTAAAAATTCAAACTGTTACTGCAAACGGATGCTTCAACGTAGGAGAACGAAACTTGGACATCCAAGTTTGATTTGAGTACTGCTCATTATTTGAAAGTATCAGGAAGGTCGGAAAAAAAATATATGTTGTGATTTCAGGAGACTGTAGTTTTTTGGCAGCCTAACAACGCCTTTCATTGAATGAGTTATTCGCCAGCCTGTGCTTAAGGCTACATCAAGAGGAAACAAACCTTAGAGATAGAACGTAGAACTACTGTATTGTGTCACGTTTCAAGAAGTTAGCACAAACCGTGTTTGATTTAGAGTTCTAACTGCATCTGTCAATATAGAAGAAAACGCAGTGAAACCTAAAAATTCAAACTGTTACTGCAAACGGATGCTTCAACATAGGAGAACGAAACTTGGACATCCAAGTTTGATTGGAGTACTGCTCATTATTTGAAAGTATCAGGAAGGTCGGAAAAAAAATATATGTTGTGATTTCAGGAGACTGTAGTTTTTTGGCAGCCTAACAACGCCTTTCATTGAATGAGTTATTCGCCAGCCTGTGCTTAAGGCTACATCAAGAGGAAACAAACCTTAGAGATAGAACGTAGAACTACTGTATTGTGTCAAGTTTCAAGAAGCTAGCACAAACCGTGTTTGATTTAGAGTTCGAACTGCATCTGTCAATATAGGAGAAAACAGAGTGAAACCTAAAAATTCAAACTGTTACTGCAAACGGATGCTTCAACGTAGGAGAACGATACTTGGGCATCCAAGTGGGATTGGTGTACTGATCATTACTTGAAAGTATCATGAAGATTGGATGAAAAAAATGTATGTTGAGATTTCAGGAGACTCTAGTTTTTGGAAGTTTGGCAATCCCTTTCAATATAAGTGTTATTCGCGAGTCCCTGTATTAGGCTACATCAAGAGAAAACAAACCTTAGAGATAGAACGTAGAACTACTGTATTGTGTCACGTTTCAAGAAGCTAGCACAAACCATGTTTGATTTAGAGTTCTAACTGCATCTGTCAATATAGAAGAAAACGCAGTGAAACCTAAAAATTCAAACTGTTACTGCAAACGGATGCTTCAACGTAGGAGAACGAAACTTGGACATCCAAGTTTGATTGGAGTACTGCTCATTATTTGAAAGTATCAGGAAGGTCGGAAAAAAATATATGTTGTGATTTCAGGAGACTGTAGTTTTTTGGCAGCCTAACAACGCCTTTCATTGAATGAGTTATTCGCCAGCCTGTGCTTAAGGCTACATCAAGAGGAAACAAACCTTAGAGATAGAACGTACAACTACTGTATTGTGTCACGTTTCAAGAAGCTAGCACAAACCGTGTTTGATTTAGAGTTCTAACTGCATCTGTCAATATAGAAGAAAACGCAGTGAAACCTAAAAATTCAAACTGTTACTGCAAACGGATGCTTCAACGTAGGAGAACGAAACTTGGACATCCAAGTTTGATTGGAGTACTGCTCATTATTTGAAAGTATCAGGAAGGTCGGAAAAAAAATATATGTTGTGATTTCAGGAGACTGTAGTTTTTTGGCAGCCTAACAACGCCTTTCATTGAATGAGTTATTCGCCAGCCTGTGCTTAAGGCTACATCAAGTGGAAACAAACCTTAGAGATAGAACGTAGAACTACTGTATTGTGTCAAGTTTCAAGAAGCTAGCACAAACCGTGTTTGATTTAGAGTTCGAACTGCATCTGTCAATATAGGAGAAAACAGAGTGAAACCTAAAAATTCAAACTGTTACTGCAAACGGATGCTTCAACGTAGGAGAACGAAACTTGGGCATCCAAGTGGGATTGGTGTACTGATCATTACTTGAAAGTATCATGAAGATTGGATGAAAAAATGTATGTTGAGATTTCAGGAGACTCTAGTTTTTGGAAGTTTGGCAACCCCTTTCAATATAAGTGTTATGCGCGAGTCCCTGTATTAGGCTACATCAAGAGGAAACACACCTTAGAGATAGAACCTAGAACTACTGTATTGTGTCACGTTTCAAGAAGCTAGCACAAACCGTGTTTGATTTAGAGTTCTAACTGCATCTGTCAATATAGAAGAAAACAGAGTGAAACCTAAAAATTCAAACTGTTACTGCAAACGGATGCTTCAACGTAGGAGAACGAAACTTGGACATCCAAGTTTGATTGGAGTACTGCTCATTATTTGAAAGTATCAGGAAGGTCGGAAAAAAAATATATGTTGTGATTTCAGGAGACTGTAGTTTTTTGGCAGCCTAACAACGCCTTTCATTGAATGAGTTATTCGCCAGCCTGTGCTTAAGGCTACATCAAGAGGAAACAAACCTTAGAGATAGAACGTAGAACTACTGTATTGTGTCAAGTTTCAAGAAGCTAGCACAAACCGTGTTTGATTTAGAGTTCGAACTGCATCTGTCAATATAGGAGAAAACAGAGTGAAACCTAAAAATTCAAACTGTTACTGCAAACGGATGCTTCAACGTAGGAGAACGAAACTTGGGCATCCAAGTGGGATTGGTGTACTGATCATTACTTGAAAGTATCATGAAGATTGGATGAAAAAATGTATGTTGTGATTTCAGGAGACTGTAGTTTTTTGGCAGCCTAACAACGCCTTTCATTGAATGAGTTATTCGCCAGCCTGTGCTTAAGGCTACATCAAGAGGAAACAAACCTTAGAGATAGAACGTAGAACTACTGTATTGTGTCACGTTTCAAGAAGCTAGCACAAACCGTGTTTGATTTAGAGTTCTAACTGCATCTGTCAATATAGAAGAAAACGCAGTGAAACCTAAAAATTCAAACTGTTACTGCAAACGCATGCTTCAACGTAGGAGAACGAAACTTGGACATCCAAGTTTGATTGGAGTACTGCTCATTATTTGAAAGTATCAGGAAGGTCGGAAAAAAAATATATGTTGTGATTTCAGGAGACTGTAGTTTTTTGGCAGCCTAACAACGCCTTTCATTGAATGAGTTATTCGCCAGCCTGTGCTTAAGGCTACATCAAGAGGAAACAAACCTTAGAGATAGAACGTAGAACTACTGTATTGTGTCAAGTTTCAAGAAGCTAGCACAAACCGTGTTTGATTTAGAGTTCGAACTGCATCTGTCAATATAGGAGAAAACAGAGTGAAACCTAAAAATTCAAAATGTTACTGCAAACGGATGCTTCAACGTAGGAGATCGATACTTGGGCATCCAAGTGGGATTGGTGTACTGATCATTACTTGAAAGTATCATGAAGATTGGATGAAAAAAATGTATGTTGAGATTTCAGGAGACTCTAGTTTTTGGAAGTTTGCAATCCCTTTCAATATAAGTGTTATTCGCGAGTCCCTGTATTAGGCTACATCAAGAGGAAACAAACCTTAGAGATAGAATGTAGAACTACTGTATTGTGTCACGTTTCAAGAAGCTAGCACAAACCGTGTTTGATTTAGAGTTCTAACTGCATCTGTCAATATAGAAGAAAACGCAGTGAAACCTAAAAATTCAAACTGTTACTGCAAACGGATGCTTCAACGTAGGAGAACGAAACTTGGACATCCAAGTTTGATTGGAGTACTGCTCATTATTTGAAAGTATCAGGAAGGTCGGAAAAAAAATATATGTTGTGATTTCAGGAGACTGTAGTTTTTTGGCAGCCTAACAACGCCTTTCATTGAATGAGTTATTCGCCAGCCTGTGCTTAAGGCTACATAAAGAGGAAACAAACCTTAGAGATAGAACGTAGAACTACTGTATTGTGTCAAGTTTCAAGAAGCTAGCACAAACCGTGTTTGATTTAGAGTTCTAACTGCATCTGTCAATATAGGAGAAAACAGAGTGAAACCTAAAAATTCAAACTGTTACTGCAAACGGATGCTTCAACGTAGGAGAACGAAACTTGGGCATCCAAGTGGGATTGGTGTACTGATCATTACTTGAAAGTATCATGAAGATTGGATGAAAAAATGTATGTTGAGATTTCAGGAGACTCTAGTTTTTGGAAGTTTGGCAATCCCTTTCAATATAAGTGTTATTCGCGAGTCCCTGTATTAGGCTACATCAAGAGGAAACAAACCTTAGAGATAGAACGTAGAACTACTGTATTGTGTCACGTTTCAAGAAGCTAGCACAAACCGTGTTTGATTTAGAGTTCTAACTGCATCTGTCAATATAGAAGAAAACGCAGTGAAACCTAAAAATTCAAACTGTTTACTGCAAACGGATGCTTCAACGTAGGAGAACGAAACTTGGACATCCAAGTTTGATTGGAGTACTACTCATTATTTGAAAGTATCAGGAAGGTCGAAAAAAAATATATGTTGTGATTTCAGGAGACTGTAGTTTTTTGGCAGCCTAACAACGCCTTTCATTGAATGAGTTATTCGCCAGCCTGTGCTTAAGGCTACATCAAGAGGAAACAAACCTTAGAGATAGAACTTAGAACTACTGTATTGTGTCAAGTTTCAAGAAGCTAGCATAAACCGTGTTTGATTTAGAGTTCGAACTGCATCTGTCAATATAGGAAGAAAACAGAGTGAAACCTAAAAATTCAAACTGTTACTGCAAACGGATGCTTCAACGTAGGAGAACGAAACTTGGGCATCCAAGTGGGATTGGTGTACTGTCATTACTTGGAAAGTATCATGAAGATTGGATGAAAAAATGTATGTTGTGATTTCAGGAGACTGTAGTTTTTTGGCAGCCTAACAACGCTTTCATTGAATGAGTTATTCGCCAGCCTGTGCTTAAGGCTACATCAAGAGAGAAACAAACCTTAGAGATAGAACGTAGAACTACTGTATTGTGTCAAGTTTCAAGAAGCTAGCACAAACCGTGTTTGATTTAGAGTTCGAACTGCATCTGTCAATATAGGAGAAAACAGAGTGAAACCTAAAAATTCAAACTGTTACTGCAAACGGATGCTTCAACGTAGGAGAACGAATACTTGGGCATCCAAGTGGGATTGGTGTACTGATCATTACTTGAAAGTATCATGAAGATTGGATGAAAATATGTATGTTGAGATTTCAGGAGACTCTAGTTTTTGGAAGTTTGGCAACCCCTTTCAATATAAGTGTTATTCGCGAGTCCCTGTATTAGGCTACATCAAGAGGAAACAAACCTTAGAGATAGAACGTAGAACTACTGTATTGTGTCACGTTTCAAGAAGCTAGCACAAACCGTGTTTGATTTAGAGTTCTAACTGCATCTGTCAATATAGAAGAAAGAAGAAAACAGAGTGAAACCTAAAAATTCAAACTGTTACTGCAAACGGATGCTTCAACGTAGGAGAACGAAACTTGGACATCCAAGTTTGATTGGAGTACTGCTCATTATTTGAAAGTATCAGGAAGGTCGGAAAAAAAATATATGTTTTGATTTCAGGAGACTGTAGTTTTTTGGCAGCCTAACAACGCCTTTCATTGAATGAGTTATTCGCCAGCCTGTGCTTAAGGCTACATCAAGAGGAAACAAACCTTAGAGATAGAACGTAGAACTACTGTATTGTGTCAAGTTTCAAGAAGCTAGCACAAACCGTGTTTGATTTAGAGTTCGAACTGCATCTGTCAATATAGGAGAAAACAGAGTGAAACCTAAAAATTCAAACTGTTACTGCAAACGGATGCTTCAACGTAGGAGAACGAAACTTGGGCATCCAAGTGGGATTGGTGTACTGATCATTACTTGAAAGTATCATGAAGATTGGATGAAAATATGTATGTTGAGATTTCAGGAGACTGTAGTTTTTTGGCAGCCTAACAACGCCTTTCATTGAATGAGTTATTCGCCAGCCTGTGCTTAAGGCTACATCAAGAGGAAACAAACCTTAGAGATAGAACGTAGAACTACTGTATTGTGTCACGTTTCAAGAAGCTAGCACAAACCGTGTTTGATTTAGAGTTCTAACTGCATCTGTCAATATAGAAGAAAACGCAGTGAAACCTAAAAATTCAAACTGTTACTGCAAACGGATGCTTCAACGTAGGAGAACGAAACTTGGACATCCAAGTTTGATTGGAGTACTGCTCATTATTTGAAAGTATCAGGAAGGTCGGAAAAAAAATATATGTTGTGATTTCAGGAGACTGTAGTTTTTTGGCAGCCTAACATGGCCTTTCATTGAATGAGTTATTCGCCAGCCTGTGCTTAAGGCTACATCAAGAGGAAACAAACCTTAGAGATAGAACGTAGAACTACTGTATTGTGTCAAGTTTCAAGAAGCTAGCACAAACCGTGTTTGATTTAGAGTTCGAACTGCATCTGTCAATATAGGAGAAAACAGAGTGAAACCTAAAAATTCAAACTGTTACTGCAAACGGATGCTTCAACGTAGGAGAACGAAACTTGGGCATCCAAGTGGGATTGGTGTACTGATCATTACTTGAAAGTATCATGAAGATTGGATGAAAAAATGTATGTTGAGATTTCAGGAGACTCTAGTTTTTGGAAGTTTGGCAACCCCTTTCAATATAAGTGTTATTCGCGAGTCCCTGTATTAGGCTACATCAAGAGGAAACAAACCTTAGAGATAGAACGTAGAACTACTGTATTGTGTCACGTTTCAAGAAGCTAGCACAAACCGTGTTTGATTTAGAGTTCTAACTGCATCTGTCAATATAGAAGAAAACAGAGTGAAACCTAAAAATTCAAACTGTTACTGCAAACGGATGCTTCAACGTAGGAGAACGAAACTTGGACATCCAAGTTTGATTGGAGTACTGCTCATTATTTGAAAGTATCAGGAAGGTCGGAAAAAAAATATATGTTGTGATTTCAGGAGACTGTAGTTTTTTGGCAGCCTAACAACGCCTTTCATTGAATGAGTTATTCGCCAGCCTGTGCTTAAGGCTACATCAAGAGGAAACAAACCTTAGAGATAGAACGTAGAACTACTGTATTGTGTCAAGTTTCAAGAAGCTAGCACAAACCGTGTTTGATTTAGAGTTCGAACTGCATCTGTCAATATAGGAGAAAACAGAGTGAAACCTAAAAATTCAAAATGTTACTGCAAACGGATGCTTCAACGTAGGAGATCGATACTTGGGCATCCAAGTGGGATTGGTGTACTGATCTTTACTTGAAAGTATCATGAAGATTGGATGAAAAAATGTATGTTGAGATTTCAGGAGACTCTAGTTTTTGGAAGTTTGCAATCCCTTTCAATATAAGTGTTATTCGCGAGTCCCTGTATTAGGCTACATCAAGAGGAAACAAACCTTAGAGATAGAATGTAGAACTACTGTATTGTGTCACGTTTCAAGAAGCTAGCACAAACCGTGTTTGATTTAGAGTTCTAACTGCATCTGTCAATATAGAAGAAAACGCAGTGAAACCTAAAAATTCAAACTGTTACTGCAAACGGATGCTTCAACGTAGGAGAACGAAACTTGGACATCCAAGTTTGATTGGAGTACTGCTCATTATTTGAAAGTATCAGGAAGGTCGGAAAAAAAATATATGTTGTGATTTTCAGGAGACTGTAGTTTTTTGGCAGCCTAACAACGCCTTTCATTGAATGAGTTATTCGCCAGCCTGTGCTTAAGGCTACATCAAGAGGAAACAAACCTTAGAGATAGAACGTAGAACTACTGTATTGTGTCAAGTTTCAAGAAGCTAGCACAAACCGTGTTTGATTAGAGTTCGAACTGCATCTGTCAATATAGGAGAAAACAGAGTGAAACCTAAAAATTCAAACTGTTACTGCAAACGGATGCTTCAACGTAGGAAACGAAACTTGGGCATCCAAGTGGGATTGGTGTACTGATCATTACTTGAAAGTATCATGAAGATTGGATGAAAAAATGTATGTTGAGATTTTCAGGAGACTCTAGTTTTTGGAAGTTTGGCAATCCCTTTCAATATAAGTGTTATTCGCGAGTCCCTGTATTAGGCTACATCAAGAGGAAACAAACCTTAGAGATAGAACGTAGAACTACTGTATTGTGTCACGTTTCAAGAAGCTAGCACAAACCGTGTTTGATTTAGAGTTCTAACTGCATCTGTCAATATAGAAGAAAACGCAGTGAAACCTAAAAATTCAAACTGTTACTGCAAACGGATGCTTCAACGTAGGAGAACGAAACTTGGACATCCAAGTTTGATTGGAGTACTGCTCATTATTTGAAAGTATCAGGAAGGTCGGAAAAAAAATATATGTTTTGATTTCAGGAGACTGTAGTTTTTTGGCAGCCTAACAACGCCTTTCATTGAATGAGTTATTCGCCAGCCTGTGCTTAAGGCTGCATCAAGAGGAAACAAACCTTAGAGATAGAACGTAGAACTACTGTATTGTGTCAAGTTTCAAGAAGCTAGCACAAACCGTGTTTGATTTAGAGTTCGAACTGCATCTGTCAATATAGGAGAAAACAGAGTGAAACCTAAAAATTCAAACTGTTACTGCAAACGGATGCTTCAACGTAGGAGAACGAAACTTGGGCATCCAAGTGGGATTGGTGTACTGATCATTACTTGAAAGTATCATGAAGATTGGATGAAAATATGTATGTTGAGATTTCAGGAGACTGTAGTTTTTTGGCAGCCTAACAACGCCTTTCATTGAATGAGTTATTCGCCAGCCTGTGCTTAAGGCTACATCAAGAGGAAACAAACCTTAGAGATAGAACGTAGAACTACTGTATTGTGTCACGTTTCAAGAAGCTAGCACAAACCGTGTTTGATTTAGAGTTCTAACTGCATCTGTCAATATAGAAGAAAACGCAGTGAAACCTAAAAATTCAAACTGTTACTGCAAACGGATGCTTCAACGTAGGAGAACGAAACTTGGACATCCAAGTTTGATTGGAGTACTGCTCATTATTTGAAAGTATCAGGAAGGTCGGAAAAAAAATATATGTTGTGATTTCAGGAGACTGTAGTTTTTTGGCAGCCTAACATGGCCTTTCATTGAATGAGTTATTCGCCAGCCTGTGCTTAAGGCTACATCAAGAGGAAACAAACCTTAGAGATAGAACGTAGAACTACTGTATTGTGTCAAGTTTCAAGAAGCTAGCACAAACCGTGTTTGATTTAGAGTTCGAACTGCATCTGTCAATATAGGAGAAAACAGAGTGAAACCTAAAAATTCAAACTGTTACTGCAAACGGATGCTTCAACGTAGGAGAACGAAACTTGGGCATCCAAGTGGGATTGGTGTACTGATCATTACTTGAAAGTATCATGAAGATTGGATGAAAAAATGTATGTTGAGATTTCAGGAGACTCTAGTTTTTGGAAGTTTGGCAACCCCTTTCAATATAAGTGTTATTCGCGAGTCCCTGTATTAGGCTACATCAAGAGGAAACAAACCTTAGAGATAGAACGTAGAACTACTGTATTGTGTCACGTTTCAAGAAGCTAGCACAAACCGTGTTTGATTTAGAGTTCTAACTGCATCTGTCAATATAGAAGAAAACAGAGTGAAACCTAAAAATTCAAACTGTTACTGCAAACGGATGCTTCAACGTAGGAGAACGAAACTTGGACATCCAAGTTTGATTGGAGTACTGCTCATTATTTGAAAGTATCAGGAAGGTCGGAAAAAAAATATATGTTGTGATTTCAGGAGACTGTAGTTTTTTGGCAGCCTAACAACGCCTTTCATTGAATGAGTTATTCGCCAGCCTGTGCTTAAGGCTACATCAAGAGGAAACAAACCTTAGAGATAGAACGTAGAACTACTGTATTGTGTCAAGTTTCAAGAAGCTAGCACAAACCGTGTTTGATTTAGAGTTCGAACTGCATCTGTCAATATAGGAGAAAACAGAGTGAAACCTAAAAATTCAAAATGTTACTGCAAACGGATGCTTCAACGTAGGAGATCGATACTTGGGCATCCAAGTGGGATTGGTGTACTGATCATTACTTGAAAGTATCATGAAGATTGGATGAAAAAAATGTATGTTGAGATTTCAGGAGACTCTAGTTTTTGGAAGTTTGCAATCCCTTTCAATATAAGTGTTATTCGCGAGTCCCTGTATTAGGCTACATCAAGAGGAAACAAACCTTAGAGATAGAATGTAGAACTACTGTATTGTGTCACGTTTCAAGAAGCTAGCACAAACCGTGTTTGATTTAGAGTTCTAACTGCATCTGTCAATATAGAAGAAAACGCAGTGAAACCTAAAAATTCAAACTGTTACTGCAAACGGATGCTTCAACGTAGGAGAACGAAACTTGGACATCCAAGTTTGATTGGAGTACTGCTCATTATTTGAAAGTATCAGGAAGGTCGGAAAAAAAATATATGTTGTGATTTCAGGAGACTGTAGTTTTTTGGCAGCCTAACAACGCCTTTCATTGAATGAGTTATTCGCCAGCCTGTGCTTAAGGCTACATAAAGAGGAAACAAACCTTAGAGATAGAACGTAGAACTACTGTATTGTGTCAAGTTTCAAGAAGCTAGCACAAACCGTGTTTGATTTAGAGTTCGAACTGCATCTGTCAATATAGGAGAAAACAGAGTGAAACCTAAAAATTCAAACTGTTACTGCAAACGGATGCTTCAACGTAGGAGAACGAAACTTGGGCATCCAAGTGGGATTGGTGTACTGATCATTACTTGAAAGTATCATGAAGATTGGATGAAAAAATGTATGTTGAGATTTCAGGAGACTCTAGTTTTTGGAAGTTTGGCAATCCCTTTCAATATAAGTGTTATTCGCGAGTCCCTGTATTAGGCTACATCAAGAGGAAACAAACCTTAGAGATAGAACGTAGAACTACTGTATTGTGTCACGTTTCAAGAAGCTAGCACAAACCGTGTTTGATTTAGAGTTCTAACTGCATCTGTCAATATAGAAGAAAACGCAGTGAAACCTAAAAATTCAAACTGTTACTGCAAACGGATGCTTCAACGTAGGAGAACGAAACTTGGACATCCAAGTTTGATTGGAGTACTACTCATTATTTGAAAGTATCAGGAAGGTCGAAAAAAAAATATATGTTGTGATTTCAGGAGACTGTAGTTTTTGGCAGCCTAACAACGCCTTTCATTGAATGAGTTATTCGCCAGCCTGTGCTTAAGGCTACATCAAGAGGAAACAAACCTTAGAGATAGAACTTAGAACTACTGTATTGTGTCAATTTTCAAGAAGCTAGCATAACCGTGTTTGATTTAGAGTTCGAACTGCATCTGTCAATATAGGAGAAAACAGAGTGAAAACCTAAAAATTCAAACTGTTACTGCAAACGGATGCTTCAACGTAGGAGAACGAAACTTGGCATCCAAGTGGGAATTGGTGTACTGTCATTACTTGAAAGTATCATGAAGATTGGATGAAAAAATGTATGTTGTGATTTCAGGAGACTGTAGTTTTTGGCAGCCTAACAACGCCTTTCATTGAATGAGTTATTCGCCAGCCTGTGCTTAAGGCTACATCAAGAGGAAACAAACCTTAGAGATAGAACGTAGAACTACTGTATTGTGTCAAGTTTCAAGAAGCTAGCACAAACCGTGTTTGGATTTAGAGTTCGAACTGCATCTGTCAATATAGGAGAAAACAGAGTGAAACCTAAAAATTCAAACTGTTACTGCAAACGGATGCTTGTCAACGTAGGAGAACGATACTTGGGCATCCAAGTGGGATTGGTGTACTGATCATACTTGAAAGTATCATGAAGATTGGATGAAAATATGTATGTTGAAGATTTCAGGAGACTCTTAGTTTTTGGAAGTTTGGCAACCCCTTTCAATATAAGTGTTATTCGCGAGTCCCTGTATTAGGCTACATCAAGAGGAAAACAAACCTTAGAGATAGAACGTAGAACTACTGTATTGTGTCACGTTTCAAGAAGCTAGCACAAACCGTGTTTGATTTAGAGTTCTAACTGCATCTGTCAATATAGAAGAAAACAGAGTGAAACCTAAAAATTCAAACTGTTACTGCAAACGGATGCTTCAACGTAGGAGAACGAAACTTGCACATCCAAGTTTGATTGGAGTACTGCTCATTATTTGGAAAGTATCAGGAAGGTCGGAAAAAAAATATATGTTTTGATTTCAGGAGACTGTAAGTTTTTGGCAGCCTAACAACGCCTTTCATTGAATGAGTTCTTCGCCAGACTGTGCTTAAGGCTACATCAAGAGGAAACAAACCTTAGTATAGAACAGTAGAACTACTGTATTGTGTCAAGTTTCAAGAAGCTAGCACAAACCGTGTTTGATTTAGAGTTCGAACTGCATCTGTCAATATAGGAGAAACAGAGTGAAACCTAAAAATTCAAACTGTTACTGCAAACGGATGCTTCAACGTAGGAGAACGAAACTTGGGCATCCAAGTGGGATTGGTGTACTGATCATTACTTGAAAGTATCATGAAGATTGGATGAAAATATGTATGTTGAGATTTCAGGAGACTGTAGTTTTTTGGCAGCCTAACAACGCCTTTCATTGAATGAGTTATTCGCCAGCCTGTGCTTAAGGCTACATCAAGAGGAAACAAACCTTAGAGATAGAACGTAGAACTACTGTATTGTGTCACGTTTCAAGAAGCTAGCACAAAACCGTGTTTGATTTAGAGTTCTAACTGCATCTGTCAATATAGAAAGAAAACGCAGTGAAACCTAAAAATTCAAACCTGTTACTGCAAACGGATGCTTCAACGTAGGAGAACGAAACTTGGACATCCAAGTTTGTTGGAGTACTGCTCATTATTTGAAAGTATCAGGAAGGTCGGAAAAAAAATATATGTTGTGATTTCAGGAGACTGTAGTTTTTTGGCAGCCTAACATGGCCTTTCATTGAATGAGTTATTCGCCAGCCTGTGCTTAAGGCTACATCAAGAGGAAACAAACCTTAGAGATAGAACGTAGAACTACTGTATTGTGTCAAGTTTCAAGAAGCTAGCACAAACCGTGTTTGATTTAGAGTTCGAACTGCATCTGTCAATATAGGAGAAAACAGAGTGAAACCTAAAAATTCAAAACTGTTACTGCAAACGGATGCTTCAACGTAGGAGAACGAAACTTGGGCATCCAAGTGGGATTGGTGTACTGATCATTACTTGAAAGTATCATGAAGATTGGATGAAAAAATGTATGTTGAGATTTCAGGAGACTCTAGTTTTTGGAAGTTTGGCAACCCTTTCAATATAAGTGTTATTCGCGAGTCCCTGTATTAGGCTACATCAAGAGGAAACAAACCTTAGAGATAGAACGTAGAACTACTGTATTGTGTCACGTTTCAAGAAGCTAGCACAAACCGTGTTTGATTTAGAGTTCTAACTGCATCTGTCAATATAGAAGAAAACAGAGTGAAACCTAAAAATTCAAACTGTTACTGCAAACGGATGCTTCAACGTAGGAGAACGAAACTTGGACATCCAAGTTTGATTGGAGTACTGCTCATTATTTGAAAGTATCAGGAAGGTGGAAAAAAAATATATGTTGTGATTTCAGGAGACTGTAGTTTTTTGGCAGCCTAACAACGCCTTTCATTGAATGAGTTATTCGCCAGCCTGTGCTTAGGCTACATCAAGAGGAAACAAACCTTAGAGATAGAACGTAGAACTACTGTATTGTGTCAAGTTTCAAGAAGCTAGCACAAACCGTGTTTGATTTAGAGTTCGAACTGCATCTGTCAATATAGGAGAAAACAGAGTGAAACCTAAAAATTCAAACTGTTACTGCAAACGGATGCTTCAACGTAGGAGAACGAAACTTGGGCATCCAAGTGGGATTGGTGTACTGATCATTACTTGAAAGTATCATGAAGATTGGATGAAAAAATGTATTGAGATTTCAGAGACTCTAGTTTTTGGAAGTTTGGCAACCCCTTTCAAATATAAGTGTTATTCGCGAGTCCCTGTATTAAGGCTACATCAAGAGGAAACAAACCTTAGAGATAGAACGTAGAACTACTGTATTGTGTCACGTTTCAAGAAGCTAGCACAAACCGTGTTTGATTTAGAGTTCTAACTGCATCTGTCAATATAGAAGAAAACAGAGTGAAACCTAAAAATTCAAACTGTTACTGCAAACGGATGCTTCAACGTAGGAGAACGAAACTTGGACATCCAAGTTTGATTGGAGTACTGCTCATTATTTGAAAGTATCAGGAAGGTCGGAAAAAAAATATATGTTGTGATTTCAGGAGACTGTAGTTTTTTGGCAGCCTAACAACGCCTTTCATTGAATGAGTTATTCGCCAGCCTGTGCTTAAGGCTACATCAAGAGGAAACAAACCTTAGAGATAGAACGTAGAACTACTGTATTGTGTCAAGTTTCAAGAAGCTAGCACAAACCATGTTTGATTTAGAGTTCGAACTGCATCTGTCAATATAGGAGAAAACAGAGTGAAACCTAAAAATTCAAACTGTTACTGCAAACGGATGCTTCAACGTAGGAGAACGAAACTTGGGCATCAAAGTGGGATTGGTGTACTGATCATTACTTGAAAGTATCATGAAGATTGGATGAAAAAATGTATGTTGTGATTTCAGGAGACTGTAGTTTTTTGGCAGCCTAACAACGCCTTTCATTGAATGAGTTATTCGCCAGCCTGTGCTTAAGGCTACATCAAGAGGAAACAAACCTTAGAGATAGAACGTAGAACTACTGTATTGTGTCACGTTTCAAGAAGCTAGCACAAACCGTGTTTGATTTAGAGTTCTAACTGCATCTGTCAATATAGAAGAAAACGCAGTGAAACCTAAAAATTCAAACTGTTACTGCAAACGGATGCTTCAACGTAGGAGAACGAAACTTGGACATCCAAGTTTGATTGGAGTACTGCTCATTATTTGAAAGTATCAGGAAGGTCGGAAAAAAATATATGTTGTGATTTCAGGAGACTTTAGTTTTTTGGCAGCCTAACAACGCCTTTCATTGAATGAGTTATTCGCCAGCCTGTGCTTAAGGCTACATCAAGAGGAAACAAACCTTAGAGATAGAACGTAGAACTACTGTATTGTGTCAAGTTTCAAGAAGCTAGCACAAACCGTGTTTGATTTAGAGTTCGAACTGCATCTGTCAATATAGGAGAAAACAGAGTGAAACCTAAAAATTCAAAATGTTACTGCAAACGGATGCTTCAACGTAGGAGATCGATACTTGGGCATCCAAGTGGGATTGGTGTACTGATCATTACTTGAAAGTATCATGAAGATTGGATGAAAAAAATGTATGTTGAGATTTCAGGAGACTCTAGTTTTTGGAAGTTTGGCAATTCCTTTCAATATAAGTGTTATTCGCGAGTCCCTGTATTAGGCTACATCAAGAGGAAACAAACCTTAGAGATAGAACGTAGAACTACTGTATTGTGTCACGTTTCAAGAAGCTAGCACAAACCGTGTTTGATTTAGAGTTCTAACTGCATCTGTCAATATAGAAGAAAACGCAGTGAAACCTATAAATTCAAACTGTTACTGCAAACGGATGCTTCAACGTAGGAGAACGAAACTTGGACATCCAAGTTTGATTGGAGTACTGCTCATTATTTGAAAGTATCAGGAAGGTCGAAAAAAAAATATATGTTGTGATTTCAGGAGACTGTAGTTTTTTGGCAGCCTAACAACGCCTTTCATTGAATGAGTTATTCGCCAGCCTGTGCTTAAGGCTACATCAAGAGGAAACAAACCTTAGAGATAGAACGTAGAACTACTGTATTGTGTCAAGTTTCAAGAAGCTAGCATAAACCGTGTTTGATTTAGAGTTCGAACTGCATCTGTCAATATAGGAGAAAACAGAGTGAAACCTAAAAATTCAAACTGTTACTGCAAACGGATGCTTCAACGTAGGAGAACGAAACTTGGGCATCCAAGTGGGATTGGTGTACTGATCATTACTTGAAAGTATCATGAAGATTGGATGAAAAAATGTATGTTGTGATTTCAGGAGACTGTAGTTTTTTGGCAGCCTAACAACGCGTTTCATTGAATGAGTTATTCGCCAGCCTGTGCTTAAGGCTACATCAAGAGGAAACAAACCTTAGAGATAGAACGTAGAACTACTGTATTGTGTCAAGTTTCAAGAAGCTAGCACAAACCGTGTTTGATTTAGAGTTCGAACTGCATCTGTCAATATAGGAGAAAACAGAGTGAAACCTAAAAATTCAAACTGTTACTGCAAACGGATGCTTCAACGTAGGAGAACGATACTTGGGCATCCAAGTGGGATTGGTGTACTGATCATTACTTGAAAGTATCATGAAGATTGGATGAAAATATGTATGTTGAGATTTCAGGAGACTCTAGTTTTTGGAAGTTTGGCAACCCCTTTCAATATAAGTGTTATTCGCGAGTCCCTGTATTAGGCTACATCAAGAGGAAACAAACCTTAGAGATAGAACGTAGAACTACTGTATTGTGTCACGTTTCAAGAAGCTAGCACAAACCGTGTTTGATTTAGAGTTCTAACTGCATCTGTCAATATAGAAGAAAACAGAGTGAAACCTAAAAATTCAAACTGTTACTGCAAACGGATGCTTCAACGTAGGAGAACGAAACTTGGACATCCAAGTTTGATTGGAGTACTGCTCATTATTTGAAAGTATCAGGAAGGTCGGAAAAAAAATATATGTTTTGATTTCAGGAGACTGTAGTTTCTTGGCAGCCTAACAACGCCTTTCATTGAATGAGTTATTCGCCAGCCTGTGCTTAAGGCTACATCAAGAGGAAACAAACCTTAGAGATAGAACGTAGAACTACTGTATTGTGTCAAGTTTCAAGAAGCTAGCACAAACCGTGTTTGATTTAGAGTTCGAACTCCATCTGTCAATATAGGAGAAAACAGAGTGAAACCTAAAAATTCAAACTGTTACTGCAAACGGATGCTTCAACGTAGGAGAACGAAACTTGGGCATCCAAGTGGGATTGGTGTACTGATCATTACTTGAAAGTATCATGAAGATTGGATGAAAATATGTATGTTGAGATTTCAGGAGACTGTAGTTTTTTGGCAGCCTAACAACGCCTTTCATTGAATGAGTTATTCGCCAGCCTGTGCTTAAGGCTACATCAAGAGGAAACAAACCTTAGAGATAGAACGTAGAACTACTGTATTGTGTCACGTTTCAAGAAGCTAGCACAAACCGTGTTTGATTTAGAGTTCTAACTGCATCTGTCAATATAGAAGAAAACGCAGTGAAACCTAAAAATTCAAACTGTTACTGCAAACGGATGCTTCAACGTAGGAGAACGAAACTTGGACATCCAAGTTTGATTGGAGTACTGCTCATTATTTGAAAGTATCAGGAAGGTCGGAACAAAAATATATGTTGTGATTTCAGGAGAATGTAGTTTTTTGGCAGCCTAACAACGCCTTTCATTGAATGAGTTATTCGCCAGCCTGTGCTTAAGGCTACATCAAGAGGAAACAAACCTTAGAGATAGAACGTAGAACTACTGTATTGTGTCACGTTTCAAGAAGCTAGCACAAACCGTGTTTGATTTAGAGTTCTAACTGCATCTGTCAATATAGAAGAAAACGCAGTGAAACCTAAAAATTCAAACTGTTACTGCAAACGGATGCTTCAACGTAGGAGAACGAAACTTGGACATCCAAGTTTGATTGGAGTACTGCTCATTATTTGAAAGTATCAGGAAGGTCGGAACAAAAATATATGTTGTGATTTCAGGAGAATGTAGTTTTTTGGCAGCCTAACAACGCCTTTCATTGAATGAGTTATTCGCCAGCCTGTGCTTAAGGCTACATCAAGAGGAAACAAACCTTAGAGATAGAACGTAGAACTACTGTATTGTGTCACGTTTCAAGAAGCTAGCACAAACCGTGTTTGATTTAGAGTTCGAACTGCATCTGTCAATATAGAAGAAAACGCAGTGAAACCTAAAAATTCAAACTGTTACTGCAAACGGATGCTTCAACATAGGAGAACGAAACTTGGACATCCAAGTTTGATTGGAGTACTGCTCATTATTTGAAAGTATCAGGAAGGTCGGAAAAAAAATATATGTTGTGATTTCAGGAGACTGTAGTTTTTTGGCAGCCTAACAACGCCTTTCATTGAATGAGTTATTCGCCAGCCTGTGCTTAAGGCTACATCAAGAGGAAACAAACCTTAGAGATAGAACGTAGAACTGCTGTATTGTGTCAAGTTTCAAGAAGCTAGCACAAACCGTGTTTGATTTAGAGTTCGAACTGCATCTGTCAATATAGGAGAAAACAGAGTGAAACCTAAAAATTCAAACTGTTACTGCAAACGGATGCTTCAACGTAGGAGAACGAAACTTGGACATCCAAGTTTGATTGGAGTACTGCTCATTATTTGAAAGTATCAGGAAGGTCGGAAAAAAAATATATGTTGTGATTTCAGGAGACTGTAGTTTTTTGGCAGCCTAACAACGCCTTTCATTGAATGAGTTATTCGCCAGCCTGTGCTTAAGGCTACATCAAGAGGAAACAAACCTTAGAGATAGAACGTAGAACTACTGTATTGTGTCAAGTTTCAAGAAGCTAGCACAAACCGTGTTTGATTTAGAGTTCGAACTGCATCTGTCAATATAGGAGAAAACAGAGTGAAACCTAAAAATTCAAACTGTTACTGCAAACGGATGCTTCAACGTAGGAGAACGAAACTTGGGCATCCAAGTGGGATTGGTGTACTGATCATTACTTGAAAGTATCATGAAGATTGGATGAAAAAATGTATGTTGTGATTTCAGGAGACTGTAGTTTTTTGGCACCCTAACAACGCCTTTCATTGAATGAGTTATTCGCCAGCCTGTGCTTAAGGCTACATCAAGAGGAAACAAACCTTAGAAATAGAACGTAGAACTACTGTATTGTGTCACGTTTCAAGAAGCTAGCACAAACCGTGTTTGATTTAGAGTTCTAACTGCTTCTGTCAATATAGAAGAAAACGCAGTGAAACCTAAAAATTCAAACTGTTACTGCAAACGGATGCTTCAACGTAGGAGAACGAAACTTGGACATCCAAGTTTGATTGGAGTACTGCTCATTATTTGAAAGTATCAGGAAGGTCGGAAAAAAATATATGTTGTGATTTCAGGAGACTGTAGTTTTTTGGCAGCCTAACAACGCCTTTCATTGAATGAGTTATTCGCCAGCCTGTGCTTAAGGCTACATCAAGAGGAAACAAACCTTAGAGATAGAACGTAGACCTACTGTATTGTGTCAAGTTTCAAGAAGCTAGCACAAACCGTGTTTGATTTAGAGTTCGAACTGCATCTGTCAATATAGGAGAAAACAGAGTGAAACCTAAAAATTCAAACTGTTACTGCAAACGGATGCTTCAACGTAGGAGAACGATACTTGGGCATCCAAGTGGGATTGGTGTACTGATCATTACTTGAAAGTATCATGAAGATTGGATGAAAAAAATGTATGTTGAGATTTCAGGAGACTCTAGTTTTTGGAAGTTTGGCAATCCCTTTCAATATAAGTGTTATTCGCGCGTCCCTGTATTAGGCTACATCAAGACGAAACAAACCTTAGAGATAGAACGTAGAACTACTGTATTGTGTCACGTTTCAAGAAGCTAGCACAAACCGTGTTTGATTTAGAGTTCTAACTGCATCTGTCAATATAGAAGAAAACGCAGTGAAACCTAAAAATTCAAACTGTTACTGCAAACGGATGCTTCAACGTAGGAGAACGAAACTTGGACATCCAAGTTTGATTGGAGTACTGCTCATTATTTGAAAGTATCAGGAAGGTCGGAAAAAAAATATATGTTGTGATTTCAGGAGACTGTAGTTTTTTGGCAGCCTAACAACGCCTTTCATTGAATGAGTTATTCGCCAGCCTGTGCTTAAGGCTACATCAAGAGGAAACAAACCTTAGAGATAGAACGTAGAACTACTGTATTGTGTCAAGTTTCAAGAAGCTAGCACAAACCGTGTTTGATTTAGAGTTCGAACTGCATCTGTCAATATAGGAGAAAACAGAGTGAAACCTAAAAATTCAAACTGTTACTGCACACGGATGCTTCAACGTAGGAGAACGAAACTTGGACATCCAAGTTTGATTGGAGTACTGCTCATTATTTGAAAGTATCAGGAAGGTCGGAAAAAAAATATATGTTGTGATTTCAGGAGACTGTAGTTTTTTGGCAGCCTAACAACGCCTTTCATTGAATGAGTTATTCGCCAGCCTGTGCTTAAGGCTACATCAAGAGGAAACAAACCTTAGAGATAGAACGTAGAACTACTGTATTGTGTCAAGTTTCATTAAGCTAGCACAAACCGTGTTTGATTTAGAGTTCGAACTGCATCTGTCAATATAGGAGAAAACAGAGTGAAACCTAAAAATTCAAACTGTTACTGCAAACGGATGCTTCAACGTAGGAGAACGATACTTGGGCATCCAAGTGGGATTGGTGTACTGATCATTACTTGAAAGTATCATGAAGATTGGATGAAAAAAATGTATGTTGAGATTTCAGGAGACTCTAGTTTTTGGAAGTTTGGCAATCCCTTTCAATATAAGTGTTATTCGCGAGTCCCTGTATTAGGCTACATCAAGAGGAAACAAACCTTAGAGATAGAACGTAGAACTACTGTATTGTGTCACGTTTCAAGAAGCTAGCACAAACCGTGTTTGATTTAGAGTTCTAACTGCATCTGTCAATATAGAAGAAAACGCAGTGATACCTAAAAATTCAAACTGTTACTGCAAACGGATGCTTCAACGTAGGAGAACGAAACTTGGACATCCAAGTTTGATTGGAGTACTGCTCATTATTTGAAAGTATCAGGATGGTCGGAAAAAAAATATATGTTGTGATTTCAGGAGACTGTAGTTTTTTGGCAGCCTAACAACGCCTTTCATTGTATGAGTTATTCGCCAGCCTGTGCTTAAGGCTACATCAAGAGGAAACAAACCTTAGAGATAGAACGTAGAACTACTGTATTGTGTCACGTTTCAAGAAGCTAGCACAAACCGTGTTTGATTTAGAGTTCTAACTGCATCTGTCAATATAGAAGAAAACGCAGTGAAACCTAAAAATTCAAACTGTTACTGCAAACGGATGCTTCAACGTAGGAGAACGAAACTTGGACATCCAAGTTTGATTGGAGTACTGCTCATTATTTGAAAGTATCAGGAAGATTGGATGAAAAAATGTATGTTGTGATTTCAGGAGACTGTAGTTTTTTGGCAGCCTAACAACGCCTTTCATTGAATGAGTTATTCGCCAGCCTGTGCTTAAGGCTACATCAAGAGGAAACAAACCTTAGAGATACAACGTAGAACTACTGTATTGTGTCAAGTTTCAAGAAGCTAGCACAAACCGTGTTTGATTTAGAGTTCGAACTGCATCTGTCAATATAGGAGAAAACAGAGTGAAACCTAAAAATTCAAACTGTTACTGCAAACGGATGCTTCAACGTAGGAGAACGAAACTTGGGCATCCAAGTGGGATTGGTGTACTGATCATTACTTGAAAGTATCATGAAGATTGGATGAAAAAATGTATGTTGAGATTTCAGGAGACTCTAGTTTTTGGAAGTTTGGCAACCCCTTTCAATATAAGTGTTATTCACGAGTCCCTGTATTAGGCTACATCAAGAGGAAACAAACCTTAGAGATAGAACGTAGAACTAATGTATTGTGTCACGTTTCAAGAAGCTAGCACAAACCGTGTTTGATTTAGAGTTCTAACTGCATCTGTCAATATAGAAGAAAACAGAGTGAAACCTAAAAATTCAAACTGTTACTGCAAACGGATGCTTCAACGTAGGAGAACGAAACTTGGACATCCAAGTTTGATTGGAGTACTGCTCATTATTTGAAAGTATCAGGAAGGTCGGATGAAAAAATGTATGTTGTGATTTCAGGAGACTGTAGTTTTTTGGCAGCCTAACAACGCCTTTCATTGAATGAGTTATTCGCCAGCCTGTGCTTAAGGCTACATCAAGAGGAAACAAACCTTAGAGATAGAACGTAGAACTACTGTATTGTGTCAAGTTTCAAGAAGCTAGCACAAACCGTGTTTGATTTAGAGTTCGCACTGCATCTGTCAATATAGGAGAAAACAGAGTGAAACCTAAAAATTCAAACTGTTACTGCAAACGGATGCTTGAACGTAGGAGAACGAAACTTGGGCATCCAAGTGGGATTGGTGTACTGATCATTACTTGAAAGTATCATGAAGATTGGATGAAAAAATGTATGTTGTGATTTCAGGAGACTGTAGTTTTTTGGCAGCCTAACAACGCCTTTCATTGAATGAGTTATTCGCCAGCCTGTGCTTAAGGCTACATCAAGAGGAAACAAACCTTAGAGATAGAACGTAGAACTACTGTATTGTGTCAAGTTTCAAGAAGCTAGCACAAACCGTGTTTGATTTAGAGTTCGAACTGCATCTGTCAATATAGGAGAAAACAGAGTGAAACCTAAAAATTCAAACTGTTACTGCAAACGGATCTTCAACGTAGGAGAACGAAACTTGGGCATCCAAGTGGGATTGGTGTACTGATCATTACTTGAAAGTATCATGAAGATTGGATGAAAAAATGTATGTTGAGATTTCAGGAGACTCTAGTTTTTGGAAGTTTGGCAACCCCTTTCAATATAAGTGTTATTCGCGAGTCCCTGTATTAGGCTACATCAAGAGGAAACAAACCTTAGAGATAGAACGTAGAACTACAGTATTGTGTCACGTTTCAAGAAGCTAGCACAAACCGTGTTTGATTTAGAGTTCTAACTGCATCTGTCAATATAGAAGAAAACGCAGTGAAACCTAAAAATTCAAACTGTTACTGCAAACGGATGCTTCAACGTAGGAGAACGAAACTTGGACATCCAAGTTTGATTGGAGTACTGCTCTTTATTTGAAAGTATCAGGAAGGTCGGAAAAAAAATATATGTTGTGATTTCAGGAGACTGTAGTTTTTTGGCAGCCTAACAACGCCTTTCATTGAGTGAGTTATTCGCCATCCTGTGCTTAAGGCTACATCAAGAGGAAACAAACCTTAGAGATAGAACGTAGAACTACTGTATTGTGTCAAGTTTCAAGAAGCTAGCACAAACCGTGTTTGATTTAGAGTTCGAACTGCATCTGTCAATATAGGAGAAAACAGAGTGAAACCTAAAAATTCAAACTGTTACTGCAAACGGATGCTTCAACGTAGGAGAACGAAACTAGGGCATCCAAGTGGGATTGGTGTACTGATCATAACTTGAAAGTATCATGAAGATTGGATGAAAAAATGTATGTTGTGATTTCAGGAGACTGTAGTTTTTTGGCAGCCTAACAACGCCTTTCATTGAGTGAGTTATTCGCCAGCCTGTGCTTAAGGCTACATCAAGAGGAAACAAACCTTAGAGATAGAACGTAGAACTACTGTATTGTGTCAAGTTTCAAGAAGCTAGCACAAACCGTGTTTGATTTAGAGTTCGAACTGCATCTGTCAATATAGAAGAAAACAGAGTGAAACCTAAAAATTCAAACTGTTACTGCAAACGGATGCTTCAACGTAGGAGAACGAAACTTGGACATCCAAGTTTGATTGGAGTACTGCTCATTATTTGAAAGTATCAGGAAGGTCGGAAAAAAAATATATGTTGTGATTTCAGGAGACTGTAGTTTTTTGGCAGCCTAACAACGCCTTTCATTGAATGAGTTATTCGCCAGCCTGTGCTTAAGGCTACATCAAGAGGAAACAAACCTTAGAGATAGAACGTAGAACTACTGTATTGTGTCAAGTTTCAAGAAGCTAGCACAAACCGTGTTTGATTTAGAGTTCGAACTGCATCTGTCAATATAGGAGAAAACAGAGTGAAACCTAAAAATTCAAACTGTTACTGCAAACGGATGCTTCAACGTAGGAGAACGATACTTGGGCATCCAAGTGGGATTGGTGTACTGATCATTACTTGAAAGTATCATGAAGATTGGATGAAAAAAATGTATGTTGAGATTTCAGGAGACTCTAGTTTTTGGAAGTTTGGCAATCCCTTTCAATATAAGTGTTATTCGCGAGTCCCTGTATTAGGCTACATCAAGAGGAAAAAACCTTAGAGATAGAACGTAGAACTACTGTATTGTGTCACGTTTCAAGAAGCTAGCACAAACCGTGTTTGATTTAGAGTTCTAACTGCATCTGTCAATATAGAAGAAAACGCAGTGAAACCTAAAAATTCAAACTGTTACTGCAAACGGATGCTTCAACGTAGGAGAACGAAACTTGGACATCCAAGTTTGATTGGAGTACTGCTTATTATTTGAAAGTATCAGGATGGTCGGAAAAAAAATATATGTTGTGATTTCAGGAGACTGTAGTTTTTTCGCAGCCTAACAACGCCTTTCATTGTATGAGTTATTCGCCAGCCTGTGCTTAAGGCTACATCAAGAGGAAACAAACCTTAGAGATAGAACGTAGAACTACTGTATTGTGTCACGTTTCAAGAAGCTAGCACAAACCGTGTTTGATTTAGAGTTCTAACTGCATCTGTCAATATAGAAGAAAACGCAGTGAAACCTAAAAATTCAAACTGTTACTGCAAACGGATGCTTCAACGTAGGAGAACGAAACTTGGACATCCAAGTTTGATTGGAGTACTGCTCATTATTTGAAAGTATCATGAAGATTGGATGAAAAAATGTATGTTGTGATTTCAGGAGACTGTAGTTTTTTGGCAGCCTAACAACGCCTTTCATTGAATGAGTTATTCGCCAGCCTGTGCTTAAGGCTACATCAAGAGGAAACAAACCTTAGAGATACAACGTAGAACTACTGTATTGTGTCAAGTTTCAAGAAGCTAGCACAAACCGTGTTTGATTTAGAGTTCGAACTGCATCTGTCAATATAGGAGAAAACAGAGTGAAACCTAAAAATTCAAACTGTTACTGCAAACGGATGCTTCAACGTAGGAGAACGAAACTTGGGCATCCAAGTGGGATTGGTGTACTGATCATTACTTGAAAGTATCATGAAGATTGGATGAAAAAATGTATGTTGAGATTTCAGGAGACTCTAGTTTTTGGAAGTTTGGCAACCCCTTTCAATATAAGTGTTATTCGCGAGTCCCTGTATTAGGCTACATCAAGAGGAAACAAACCTTAGAGATAGAACGTAGAACTACTGTATTGTGTCACGTTTCAAGAAGCTAGCACAAACCGTGTTTGATTTAGAGTTCTAACTGCATCTGTCAATATAGAAGAAAACAGAGTGAAACCTAAAAATTCAAACTGTTACTGCAAACGGATGCTTCAACGTAGGAGAACGAAACTTGGACATCCAAGTTTGATTGGAGTACTGCTCATTATTTGAAAGTATCAGGAAGGTCGGATGAAAAAATGTATGTTGTGATTTCAGGAGACTGTAGTTTTTTGGCAGCCTAACAACGCCTTTCATTGAATGAGTTATTCGCCAGCCTGTGCTTAAGGCTACATCAAGAGGAAACAAACCTTAGAGATAGAACGTAGAACTACAGTATTGTGTCACGTTTCAAGAAGCTAGCACAAACCGTGTTTGATTTAGAGTTCTAACTGCATCTGTCAATATAGAAGAAAACGCAGTGAAACCTAAAAATTCAAACTGTTACTGCAAACGGATGCTTCAACGTAGGAGAACGAAACTTGGACATCCAAGTTTGATTGGAGTACTGCTCTTTATTTGAAAGTATCAGGAAGGTCGGAAAAAAAATATATGTTGTGATTTCAGGAGACTGTAGTTTTTTGGCAGCCTAACAACGCCTTTCATTGAGTGAGTTATTCGCCATCCTGTGCTTAAGGCTACATCAAGAGGAAACAAACCTTAGAGATAGAACGTAGAACTACTGTATTGTGTCAAGTTTCAAGAAGCTAGCACAAACCGTGTTTGATTTAGAGTTCGAACTGCATCTGTCAATATAGGAGAAAACAGAGTGAAACCTAAAAATTCAAACTGTTACTGCAAACGGATGCTTCAACGTAGGAGAACGAAACTAGGGCATCCAAGTGGGATTGGTGTACTGATCATAACTTGAAAGTATCATGAAGATTGGATGAAAAAATGTATGTTGTGATTTCAGGAGACTGTAGTTTTTTGGCAGCCTAACAACGCCTTTCATTGAGTGAGTTATTCGCCAGCCTGTGCTTAAGGCTACATCAAAAGGAAACAAACCTTAGAGATAGAACGTAGAACTACTGTATTGTGTCAAGTTTCAAGAAGCTAGCACAAACCGTGTTTGATTTAGAGTTCGAACTGCATCTGTCAATATAGGGGAAAACAGAGTGAAACCTAAAAATTCAAACTGTTACTGCAAACGGATGCTTCAACGTAGGAGAACAAAACTTGGGCATCCAAGTGGGAATGGTGTACTGATCATTACTTGAAAGTATCATGAAGATTGGATGAAAAAATGTATGTTGTGATTTCAGGAGACTGTAGTTTTTTGGCAGCCTAACAACGCCTTTCATTGAATGAGTTATTCGCCAGCCTGTGCTTAAGGCTACATCAAGAGGAAACAAAACTTAGAGATAGAACGTAGAACTACTGTATTGTGTCAAGTTTCAAGAAGCTAGCACAAACCGTGTTTGATATAGAGTTCGAACTGCATCTGTCAATATAGGAGAAAACAGAGTGAAACCTAAAAATTCAAACTGTTACTGCAAACGGATGCTTCAACGTAGGAGAACGAAACTTGGGCATCCAAGTGGGATTGGTGTACTGATCATTACTTGAAAGTATCATGAAGATTGGATGAAAAAATGTATGTTGAGATTTCAGGAGACTCTAGTTTTTGGAAGTTTGGCAACCCCTTTCAATATAAGTGTTATTCGCGAGTCCCTGTATTAGGCTACATCAAGAGGAAACAAACCTTAGAGATAGAACGTAGAACTACAGTATTGTGTCACGTTTCAAGAAGCTAGCACAAACCGTGTTTGATTTAGAGTTCTAACTGCATCTGTCAATATAGAAGAAAACAGAGTGAAACCTAAAAATTCAAACTGTTACTGCAAACGGATGCTTCAACGTAGGAGAACGAAACTTGGACATCCAAGTTTGATTGGAGTACTGCTCATTATTTGAAAGTATCAGGAAGGTCGGAAAAAAAAATATATGTTGTGATTTCAGGAGACTGTAGTTTTTTGGCACCCTAACAACGCCTTTCATTGAATGAGTTATTCGCCAGCCTGTTCTTAAGGCTACATCAAGAGGAAACAAACCTTAGAGATAGTACGTAGAACTACTGTATTGTGTCAAGTTTCAAGAAGCTAGCACAAACCGTGTTTGATTTAGAGTTCGAACTGCATCTGTCAATATAGGAGAAAACAGAGTGAAACCGAAAAATTCAAACTGTTACTGCAAACGGATGCTTCAACGTAGGAGAACGATACTTGGGCATCCAAGTGGGATTGGTGTACTGATCATTACTTGAAAGTATCATGAAGATTGGATGAAAAAATGTATGTTGTGATTTCAGGAGACTGTAGTTTTTTGGCAGCCTAACAACGCCTTTCATTGAATGAGTTATTCGCCAGCCTGTGCTTAAGGCTACATCAAGAGAAAACAAACCTTAGAGATAGAACGTAGAACTACTGTATTGTGTCAAGTTTCAAGAAGCTAGCACAAACCGTGTTTGATTTAGAGTTCGAACTGCATCTGTCAATATAGGAGAAAACAGAGTGAAACCTAAAAATTCAAACTGTTACTGCAAACGGATGCTACAACGTAGGAGAACGAAACTTGGGCATCCAAGTGGGATTGGTGTACTGATCATTACTTGAAAGTATCATGAAGATTGGATGAAAAAATGTATGTTGAGATTTCAGGAGACTCTAGTTTTTGGAAGTTTGGCAACCCCTTTCAATATAAGTGTTATTCGCGAGTCCCTGTATTAGGCTACATCAAGAGGAAACAAACCTTAGAGATAGAACGTAGAACTACAGTATTGTGTCACGTTTCAAGAAGCTAGCACAAACCGTGTTTGATTTAGAGTTCTAACTGCATCTGTCAATATAGAAGAAAACAGAGTGAAACCTAAAAATTCAAACTGTTACTGCAAACGGATGCTTCAACGTAGGAGAACGAAACTTGGACATCCAAGTTTGATTGGAGTACTGCTCATTATTTGAAAGTATCAGGAAGGTCGGAAAAAAAATATATGTTGTGATTTCAGGAGACTGTAGTTTTTTGGCAGCCTAACAACGCCTTTCATTGAATGAGTTATTCGCCAGCCTGTGCTTAAGGCTACATCAAGAGGAAACAAACTTTAGAGATAGAACGTAGAACTACTGTATTGTGTCAAGTTTCAAGAAGCTAGCACAAACCGTGTTTGATTTAGAGTTCGAACTGCATCTGTCAATATAGGAGAAAACAGAGTGAAACCTAAAAATTCAAACTGTTACTGCAAACGGATGCTTCAACGTAGGAGAACGAAACTTTGGCATCCAAGTGGGATTGGTGTACTGATCATTACTTGAAAGTATCATGAAGATTGGATGAAAAAATGTATGTTGAGATTTCAGGAGACTCTAGTTTTTGGAAGTTTGGCAACCCCTTTCAATATAAGTGTTATTCGCGAGTCCCTGTATTAGGCTACATCAAGAGGAAACAAACCTTAGAGATAGAACGTAGAACTACTGCATTGTGTCACGTTTCAAGAAGCTAGCAAAAACCGTGTTTGATTTAGAGTTCGAACTGCATCTGTCAATATAGGAGAAAACAGAGTGAAACCTAAAAATTCAAACTGTTACTGCAAACGGATGCTTCAACGTAGGAGAACGAAACTTGGGCATCCAAGTGGGAATGGTGTACTGATCATTACTTGAAAGTATCATGAAGATTGGATGAAAAAATGTATGTTGTGATTTCAGGAGACTGTAGTTTTTTGGCAGCCTAACAACGCCTTTCATTGAATGAGTTATTCGCCAGCCTGTGCTTAAGGCTACATCAAGAGGAAACAAACCTTAGAGATAGAACGTAGAACTACTGTATTGTGTCAAGTTTCAAGAAGCTAGCACAAACCGTGTTTGATTTAGAGTTCGAACTGCATCTGTCAATATAGGAGAAAACAGAGTGAAACCTAAAAATTCAAACTGTTACTGCAAACGGATGCTTCAACGTAGGAGAACGAAACTTGGGCATCCAAGTGGGATTGGTGTACTGATCATTACTTGAAAGTATCATGAAGATTGGATGAAAAAATATATGTTGAGATTTCAGGAGACTCTAGTTTTTGGAAGTTTGGCAACCCCTTTCAATATAAGTGTTATTCGCGAGTCCCTGTATTAGGCTACATCAAGAGGAAACAAACCTTAGAGATAGAACGTAGAACTACTGTATTGTGTCACGTTTCAAGAAGCTAGCACAAACCGTGTTTGATTTAGAGTTCTAACTGCATCTGTCAATATAGAAGAAAACAGAGTGAAACCTAAAAATTCAAACTGTTACTGCAAACGGATGCTTCAACGTAGGAGAACGAAACTTGGACATCCAAGTTTGATTGGAGTACTGCTCATTATTTGAAAGTATCAGGAAGGTCGGAAAAAAAATATATGTTGTGATTTCAGGAGACTGTAGTTTTTTGGCAGCCTAACAACGCCTTTCATTGAATGAGTTATTCGCCAGCCTGTGCTTAAGGCTACATCAAGAGGAAACAAACCTTAGAGATAGAACGTAGAACTACTGTATTGTGTCAAGTTTCAAGAAGCTAGCACAAACCGTGTTTGATTTAGAGTTCGAACTGCATCTGTCAATATAGGAGAAAACAGAGTGAAACCTAAAAATTCAAACTGTAACTGCAAACGGATGCTTCAACGTAGGAGAACGAAACTTGGGCATCCAAGTGGGATTGGTGTACTGATCATTACTTGAAAGTATCATGAAGATTGGATGAAAAAATGTATGTTGTGATTTCAGGAGACTGTAGTTTTTTGGCAGCCTAACAACGGCTTTCATTGAATGAGTTATTCGCCAGCCTGTGCTTAAGGCTACATCAAGAGGAAACAAACCTTAGAGATAGAACGTAGAACTACTGTATTGTGTCAAGTTTCAAGAAGCTAGCACAAACCGTGTTTGATTTAGAGTTCGAACTGCATCTGTCAATATAGGAGAAAAGAGAGTGAAACCTAAAAATTCAAACTGTTACTGCAAACGGATGCTTCAACGTAGGAGAACGAAACTTGGACATCCAAGTATGATTGGAGTACTGCTCTTTATTTGAAAGTATCAGGAAGGTCGGAAAAAAATATATGTTGTGATTTCAGGAGACTGTATTTTTTTGGCAGCCTAACAACGCCTTTCATTGAGTGAGTTATTCGCCATCCTGTGCTTAAGGCTACATCAAGAGGAAACAAACCTTAGAGATAGAACGTAGAACTACTGTATTGTGTCAAGTTTCAAGAAGCTAGCAGAAACCGTGTTTGATTTAGAGTTCGAACTGCATCTGTCAATATAGGAGAAAACAGAGTGAAACCTAATAATTCAAACTGTTACTGCAAACGGATGCTTCAACGTAGGAGAACGAAACTTGGGCATCCAAGTGGGATTGGTGTACTGATCATTACTTGAAAGTATCATGAAGATTGGATGAAAAAATGTATGTTGAGATTTCAGGAGACTCTAGTTTTTGGAAGTTTGGCAACCCCTTTCAATATAAGTGTTATTCGCGAGTCCCTGTATTAGGCTACATCAAGTGGAAACAAACCTTAGAGATAGAACGTAGAACTACAGTATTGTGTCACGTTTCAAGAAGCTAGCACAAACCGTGTTTGATTTAGAGTTCTAACTGCATCTGTCAATATAGAAGAAAACAGAGTGAAACCTAAAAATTCAAACTGTTACTGCAAACGGATGCTTCAACGTAGGAGAACGAAACTTGGACATCCAAGTTTGATTGGAGTACTGCTCATTATTTGAAAGTATCAGGAAGGTCGGAAAAAAAAATATATGTTGTGATTTCAGGAGACTGTAGTTTTTTGGCACCCTAACAACGCCTTTCATTGAATGAGTTATTCGCCAGCCTGTTCTTAAGGCTACATCAAGAGGAAACAAACCTTAGAGATAGTACGTAGAACTACTGTATTGTGTCAAGTTTCAAGAAGCTAGCACAAACCGTGTTTGATTTAGAGTTCGAACTGCATCTGTCAATATAGGAGAAAACAGAGTGAAACCGAAAAATTCAAACTGTTACTGCAAACGGATGCTTCAACGTAGGAGAACGATACTTGGGCATCCAAGTGGGATTGGTGTACTGATCATTACTTGAAAGTATCATGAAGATTGGATGAAAAAATGTATGTTGTGATTTCAGGAGACTGTAGTTTTTTGGCAGCCTAACAACGCCTTTCATTGAATGAGTTATTCGCCAGCCTGTGCTTAAGGCTACATCAAGAGGAAACAAACCTTAGAGATAGAACGTAGAACTACTGTATTGTGTCAAGTTTCAAGAAGCTAGCACAAACCGTGTTTGATTTAGAGTTCGAACTGCATCTGTCAATATAGGAGAAAACAGAGTGAAACCTAAAAATTCAAACTGTTACTGCAAACGGATGCTACAACGTAGGAGAACGAAACTTGGGCATCCAAGTGGGATTGGTGTACTGATCATTACTTGAAAGTATCATGAAGATTGGATGAAAAAATGTATGTTGAGATTTCAGGAGACTCTAGTTTTTGGAAGTTTGGCAACCCCTTTCAATATACGTGTTATTCGCGAGTCCCTGTATTAGGCTACATCAAGAGGAAACAAACCTTAGAGATAGAACGTAGAACTACAGTATTGTGTCACGTTTCAAGAAGCTAGCACAAACCGTGTTTGATTTAGAGTTCTAACTGCATCTGTCAATATAGAAGAAAACAGAGTGAAACCTAAAAATTCAAACTGTTACTGCAAACGGATGCTTCAACGTAGGAGAACGAAACTTGGACATCCAAGTTTGATTGGAGTACTGCTCATTATTTGAAAGTATCAGGAAGGTCGGAAAAAAAAATATATGTTGTGATTTCAGGAGACTGTAGTTTTTTGGCAGCCTAACAACGCCTTTCATTGAATGAGTTATTCGCCAGCCTGTGCTTAAGGCTACATCAAGAGGAAACAAACTTTAGAGATAGAACGTAGAACTACTGTATTGTGTCAAGTTTCAAGAAGCTAGCACAAACCGTGTTTGATTTAGAGTTCGAACTGCATCTGTCAATATAGGAGAAAACAGAGTGAAACCTAAAAATTCAAACTGTTACTGCAAACGGATGCTTCAACGTAGGAGAACGAAACTTTGGCATCCAAGTGGGATTGGTGTACTGATCATTACTTGAAAGTATCATGAAGATTGGATGAAAAAATGTATGTTGAGATTTCAGGAGACTCTAGTTTTTGGAAGTTTGGCAACCCCTTTCAATATAAGTGTTATTCGCGAGTCCCTGTATTAGGCTACATCAAGAGGAAACAAACCTTAGAGATAGAACGTAGAACTACTGCATTGTGTCACGTTTCAAGAAGCTAGCAAAAACCGTGTTTGATTTAGAGTTCGAACTGCATCTGTCAATATAGGAGAAAACAGAGTGAAACCTAAAAATTCAAACTGTTACTGCAAACGGATGCTTCAACGTAGGAGAACGAAACTTGGGCATCCAAGTGGGAATGGTGTACTGATCATTACTTGAAAGTATCATGAAGATTGGATGAAAAAATGTATGTTGTGATTTCAGGAGACTGTAGTTTTTTGGCAGCCTAACAACGCCTTTCATTGAATGAGTTATTCGCCAGCCTGTGCTTAAGGCTACATCAAGAGGAAACAAACCTTAGAGATAGAACGTAGAACTACTGTATCGTGTCAAGTTTCAAGAAGCTAGCACAAACCGTGTTTGATTTAGAGTTCGAACTGCATCTGTCAATATAGGAGAAAACAGAGTGAAACCTAAAAATTCAAACTGTTACTGCAAACGGATGCTTCAACGTAGGAGAACGAAACTTGGGCATCCAAGTGGGATTGGTGTACTGATCATTACTTGAAAGTATCATGAAGATTGGATGAAAAAATATATGTTGAGATTTCAGGAGACTCTAGTTTTTGGAAGTTTGGCAACCCCTTTCAATATAAGTGTTATTCGCGAGTCCCTGTATTAGGCTACATCAAGAGGAAACAAACCTTAGAGATAGAACGTAGAACTACTGTATTGTGTCACGTTTCAAGAAGCTAGCACAAACCGTGTTTGATTTAGAGTTCTAACTGCATCTGTCAATATAGAAGAAAACAGAGTGAAACCTAAAAATTCAAACTGTTACTGCAAACGGATGCTTCAACGTAGGAGAACGAAACTTGGACATCCAAGTTTGATTGGAGTACTGCTCATTATTTGAAAGTATCAGGAAGGTCGGAAAAAAAATATATGTTGTGATTTCAGGAGACTGTAGTTTTTTGGCAGCCTAACAACGCCTTTCATTGAATGAGTTATTCGCCAGCCTGTGCTTAAGGCTACATCAAGAGGAAACAAACCTTAGAGATAGAACGTAGAACTACTGTATTGTGTCAAGTTTCAAGAAGCTAGCACAAACCGTGTTTGATTTAGAGTTCGAACTGCATCTGTCAATATAGGAGAAAACAGAGTGAAACCTAAAAATTCAAACTGTAACTGCAAACGGATGCTTCAACGTAGGAGAACGAAACTTGGGCATCCAAGTGGGATTGGTGTACTGATCATTACTTGAAAGTATCATGAAGATTGGATGAAAAAATGTATGTTGTGATTTCAGGAGACTGTAGTTTTTTGGCAGCCTAACAACGGCTTTCATTGAATGAGTTATTCGCCAGCCTGTGCTTAAGGCTACATCAAGAGGAAACAAACCTTAGAGATAGAACGTAGAACTACTGTATTGTGTCACGTTTCAAGAAGCTAGCACAAACCGTGTTTGATTTAGAGTTCGAACTGCATCTGTCAATATAGGAGAAAAGAGAGTGAAACCTAAAAATTCAAACTGTTACTGCAAACGGATGCTTCAACGTAGGAGAACGAAACTTGGACATCCAAGTATGATTGG
Organism: Callospermophilus lateralis; assembly: GCF_048772815.1. Lineage (NCBI taxonomy): Eukaryota > Metazoa > Chordata > Mammalia > Rodentia > Sciuridae > Callospermophilus > Callospermophilus lateralis. Next base: position 9,640 of record NW_027513634.1, on the reverse strand, counting down.
AGTACTGCTCTTTATTTGAAAGTATCAGGAAGGTCGGAAAAAAATATATGTTGTGATTTCAGGAGACTGTAGTTTTTTGGCAGCCTAACAACGCCTTTCATTGAGTGAGTTATTCGCCATCCTGTGCTTAAGGCTACATCAAGAGGAAACAAACCTTAGAGATAGAACGTAGAACTACTGTATTGTGTCAAGTTTCAAGAAGCTAGCAGAAACCGTGTTTGATTTAGAGTTCGAACTGCATCTGTCAATATAGGAGAAAACAGAGTGAAACCTAAAAATTCAAACTGTTACTGCAAACGGATGCTTCAACGTAGGAGAACGAAACTTGGGCATCCAAGTGGGATTGGTGTACTGATCATAACTTGAAAGTATCATGAAGATTGGATGAAAAAATGTATGTTGTGATTTCAGGAGACTGTAGTTTTTTGGCAGCCTAACAACGCCTTTCATTGAATGAGTTATTCGCCAGCCTGTGCTTAAGGCTACATCAAGAGGAAACAAACCTTAGAGATAGAACGTAGAACTACTGTATTGTGTCAAGTTTCAAGAAGCTAGCACAAACCGTGTTTGATTTAGAGTTCGAACTGCATCTGTCAATATAGGAGAAAACAGAGTGAAACCTAAAAATTCAAACTGTTACTGCAAACGGATGCTTCAACGTAGGAGAACGAAACTTGGGCATCCAAGTGGGATTGGTGTACTGATCATTACTTGAAAGTATCATGAAGATTGGATGAAAATATGGATGTTGAGATTTCAGGAGACTCTAGTTTTTGGAAGTTTGGCAACCCCTTTCAATATAAGTGTTATTCGCGAGTCCCTGTATTAGGCTACATCAAGAGGAAACAAACCTTAGAGATAGAACGTAGAACTACAGTATTGTGTCACGTTTCAAGAAGCTAGCACAAACCGTGTTTGATTTAGAGTTCTAACTGCATCTGTCAATATAGAAGAAAACAGAGTGAAACCTAAAAATTCAAACTGTTACTGCAAACGGATGCTTCAACGTAGGAGAACGTAACTTGGACATCCAAGTTTGATTGGAGTACTGCTCATTATTTGAAAGTATCAGGAAGGTCGGAAAAAAAATATATGTTGTGATTTCAGGAGACTGTAGTTTTTTGGCAGCCTAACAACGCCTTTCATTGAATGAGTTATTCGCCAGCCTGTGCTTAAGGCTACATCAAGAGGAAACAAACCTTAGACATAGAACGTAGAACTACTGTATTGTGTCACGTTTCAAGAAGCTAGCACAAACCGTGTTTGATTTAGAGTTCTAACTGCATCTGTCAATATAGAAGAAAACGAAGTGAAACCTAAAAATTCAAACTGTTACTGAAAACGGATGCTTCAACGTAGGAGAACGAAACTTGGACATCCAAGTTTGATTGGAGTACTGCTCATTATTTGAAAGTATCAGGAAGGTCGGAAAAAAAATATATGTTGTGATTTCAGGAGACTGTAGTTTTTTGGCAGCCTAACAATGCCTTTCATTGAATGAGTTATTCGCCAGCCTGTGCTTAAGGCTACATCAAGAGGAAACAAACCTTAGAGATAGAACGTAGAACTACTGTATTGTGTCAAGTTTCAAGAAGCTAGCACAAACCGTGTTTGATTTAGAGTTCGAACTGCATCTGTCAATATAGGAGAAAACAGAGTGAAACCTAAAAATTCAAACTGTTACTGCAAACGGATGCTTCAATGTAGGAGAACGATACTTGGGCATCCAGTGGGATTGGTGTACTGATCATTACTTGAAAGTATCATGAAGATTGGATGAAAAAAATGTATGTTGAGATTTCAGGAGACTCTAGTTTTTGGAAGTTTGGCAATCCCTTTCAATATAAGTGTTATTCGCGAGTCCCTGTATTAGGCTACATCAAGAGGAAACAAACCTTAGAGATAGAACGTAGAACTACTGTATTGTGTCACGTTTCAAGAAGCTAGCACAAACCGTGTTTGATTTAGAGTTCTAACTGCATCTGTCAATATAGAAGAAAACGCAGTGAAACCAAAAAATTCAAACTGTTACTGCAAACGGATGCTTCAACGTAGGAGAACGAAACTTGGACATCCAAGTTTGATTGGAGTACTGCCCATTATTTGAAAGTATCAGGAAGGTCGGAAAAAAAATATATGTTGTGATTTCAGGAGACTGTAGTTTTTTGGCAGCCTAACAACGCCTTTCATTGAATGAGTTATTCGCCAGCCTGTGCTTAAGGCTACATCAAGAGGAAACAAACCTTAGAGATAGAACGTAGAACTACTGTATTGTGTCAAGTTTCAAGAAGCTAGCACAAACCGTGTTTGATTTTGAGTTCGAACTGCATCTGTCAATATAGGAGAAAACAGAGTGAAACCTAAAAATTCAAACTGTTACTGCAAACGGATGCTTCAACGTAGGAGAACGATACTTGGGCATCCAAGTGGGATTGGTGTACTGATCATTACTTGAAAGTATCATGAAGATTGAATGAAAAAAATGTATGTTGAGATTTCAGGAGACTCTAGTTTTTGGAAGTTTGGCAATCCCTTTCAATATAAGTGTTATTCGCGAGTCCCTGTATTAGGCTACATCAAGAGGAAACAAACCTTAGAGATAGAACGTAGAACTACTGTATTGTGTCAGGTTTCAAGAAGCTAGCACAAACCGTGTTTGATTTAGAGTTCTAACTGCATCTGTCAATATAGAAGAAAACGCAGTGAAACCTAAAAATTCAAACTGTTACTGCAAACGGATGCTTCAACGTAGGAGAACGAAACTTGGACATCCAAGTTTGATTGGAGTACTGCTCATTATTTGAAAGTATCAGGAAGGTCGGAAAAAAAATATATGTTGTGATTTCAGGAGACTGTAGTTTTTTGGCAGCCTAACAACGCCTTTCATTGTATGAGTTATTCGCCAGCCTGTGCTTAAGGCTACATCAAGAGGAAACAAACCTTAGAGATAGAACGTAGAACTACTGTATTGTGTCACGTTTCAAGAAGCTAGCACAAACCGTGTTTGATTTAGAGTTCTAACTGCATCTGTCAATATAGAAGAAAACGCAGTGAAACCTAAAAATTCAAACTGTTACTGCAAACGGATGCTTCAACGTAGGAGAACAAAACTTGGGCATCCAAGTGGGATTGGTGTACTGATCATTACTTGAAAGTATCATGAAGATTGGATGAAAAAATGTATGTTGTGATTTCAGGAGACTGTAGTTTTTTGGCAGCCTAACAACGCCTTTCATTGAATGAGTTATTCGCCAGCCTGTGCTTAAGGCTACATCAAGAGGAAACAAACCTTAGAGATAGAACGTAGAACTACTGTATTGTGTCAAGTTTCAAGAAGCTAGCACAAACCGTGTTTGATTTAGAGTTCGAACTGCATCTGTCAATATAGGAGAAAACAGAGTGAAACCTAAAAATTCAAATTGTTACTGCAAACGGATGCTTCAACGTAGGAGAACGAAACTTGGGCATCCAAGTGGGATTGGTGTACTGATCATTACTTGAAAGTATCATGAAGATTGGATGAAAATATGTATGTTGAGATTTCAGGAGACTCTAGTTTTTGGAAGTTTGGCAACCCCTTTCAATATAAGTGTTATTCGCGAGTCCCTGTATTAGGCTACATCAAGAGGAAACAAACCTTAGAGATAGAACGTAGAACTACAGTATTGTGTCACGTTTCAAGAAGCTAGCACAAACCGTGTTTGATTTAGAGTTCTAACTGCATCTGTCAATATAGAAGAAAACAGAGTGAAACCTAAAAATTCAAACTGTTACTGCAAACGGATGCTTCAACGTAGGAGAACGAAACTTGGACATCCAAGTTTGATTGGAGTACTGCTCATTATTTGAAAGTATCAGGAAGGTCGGAAAAAAAATATATGTTGTGATTTCAGGAGACTGGAGTTTTTTGGCAGCCTAACAACGCCTTTCATTGAATGAGTTATTCGCCAGCCTGTGCTTAAGGCTACATCAAGAGGAAACAAACCTTAGAGATAGAACGTAGAACTACTGTATTGTGTCACGTTTCAAGAAGCTAGCACAAACCGTGTTTGATTTAGAGTTCGAACTGCATCTGTCAATATAGGAGAAAACAGAGTGAAACCTAAAAATTCAAACTGTTACTGCAAACGGATGCTTCAACGTAGGAGAACGAAACTTGGGCATCCAAGTGGGAATGGTGTACTGATCATTACTTGAAAGTATCATGAAGATTGGATGAAAAAATGTATGTTGTGATTTCAGGAGACTGTAGTTTTTTGGCAGCCTAACAACGCCTTTCATTGAATGAGTTATTCGCCAGCCTGTGCTTAAGGCTACATCAAGAGAAAACAAACCTTAGAGATAGAACGTAGAACTACTGTATTGTGTCAAGTTTCAAGAAGCTAGCACAAACCGTGTTTGATTTAGAGTTCGAACTGCATCTGTCAATATAGTAGAAAACAGAGTGAAACCTAAAAATTCAAACTGTTACTGCAAACGGATGCTTCAACGTAGGAGAACGAAACTTGGGCATCCAAGTGGGATTGGTGTACTGATCATTACTTGAAAGTATCATGAAGATTGGATGAAAAAATGTATGTTGAGATTTCAGGAGACTCTAGTTTTTGGAAGTTTGGCAACCCCTTTCAATATAAGTGTTATTCGCGAGTCCCTGTATTAGGCTACATCAAGAGGAAACAAACCTTAGAGATAGAACGCAGAACTACTGTATTGTGTCACGTTTCAAGAAGCTAGCACAAACCGTGTTTGATTTAGAGTTCTAACTGCATCTGTCAGTATAGAAGAAAACAGAGTGAAACCTAAAAATTCAAACTGTTACTGCAAACGGATGCTTCAACGTAGGAGAACGAAACTTGGACATCCAAGTTTGATTGGAGTACTGCTCATTATTTGAAAGTATCAGGAAGGTCGGAAAAAAAATATATGTTGTGATTTCAGGAGACTGTAGTTTTTTGGCAGCCTAACAACGCCTTTCATTGAATGAGTTATTCGCCAGCCTGTGCTTAAGGCTACATCAAGAGGAAACAAACCTTAGAGATAGAACGTAGAACTACTGTATTGTGTCAAGTTTCAAGAAGCTAGCACAAACCGTGTTTGAATTAGAGTTCGAACTGCATCTGTCAATATAGGAGAAAACAGAGTGAAACCTAAAAATTCAAACTGTTACTGCAAACGGATGCTTCAACGTAGGAGAACGAAACTTGGGCATCCAAGTGGGATTGGTGTACTGATCATTACTTGAAAGTATCATGAAGATTGGATGAAAAAATGTATGTTGTGATTTCAGGAGACTGTAGTTTTTTGGCAGCCTAACAACGCCTTTCATTGAATGAGTTATTCGCCAGCCTGTGCTTAAGGCTACATCAAGAGGAAACAAACCTTAGAGATAGAACGTAGAACTACTGTATTGTGTCAACTTTCAAGAAGCTAGCACAAACCGTGTTTGATTTAGAGTTCGAACTGCATCTGTCAATATAGGAGAAAACAGAGTGAAACCTAAAAATTCAAACTGTTACTGCAAACGGATGCTTCAACGTAGGAGAATGATACTTGGGCATCCAAGTGGGATTGGTTTACTGATCATTACTTGAAAGTATCATGAAGATTGGATGAAAATATGTATGTTGAGATTTCAGGAGACTCTAGTTTTTGGAAGTTTGGCAACCCCTTTCAATATAAGTGTTATTCGCGAGTCCCTGTATTAGGCTACATCAAGAGGAAACAAACCTTAGAGATAGAAGGTAGAACTACTGTATTGTGTCACGTTTCAAGAAGCTAGCACAAACCGTGTTTGATTTAGAGTTCTAACTGCATCTGTCAATATAGAAGAAAACGCAGTGAAACCTAAAAATTCAAACTGTTACTGCAAACGGATGCTTCAACGTAGGAGAACGAAACTTGGACATCCAAGTTTGATTGGAGTACTGCTCATTATTTGAAAGTATCAGGAAGGTCGGAAAAAAAATATATGTTGTGATTTCAGGAGACTGTAGTTTTTTGGCAGCCTAACAACGCCTTTCATTGAATGAGTTATTCGCCAGCCTGTGCTTAAGGCTACATCAAGAGGAAACAAACCTTAGAGATAGAACGTAGAACTACTGTATTGTGTCAAGTTTCAAGAAGCTAGCACAAACCGTGTTTGATTTAGAGTTCGAACTGCATCTGTCAATATAGGAGAAAACAGAGTGAAACCTAAAAATTCAAACTGTTACTGCAAACGGATGCTTCAACGTAGGAGAACGATACTTGGGCATCCAAGTGGGATTGGTGTACTGATCATTACTTGAAAGTATCATGAAGATTGGATGAAAAAAATGTATGTTGAGATTTCAGGAGACTCTAGTTTTTGGAAGTTTGGCAATCCCTTTCAACATAAGTGTTATTCGCGAGTCCCTGTATTAGGCTACATCAAGAGGAAACAAACCTTAGACATAGAACGTAGAACTACTGTATTGTGTCACGTTTCAAGAAGCTAGCACAAACCGTGTTTGATTTAGAGTTCTAACTGCATCTGTCAATATAGAAGAAAACGCAGTGAAACCTAAAAATTCAAACTGTTACTGCAAACGGATGCTTCAACGTAGGAGAACGAAACTTGGACATCCAAGTTTGATTGGAGTACTGCTCATTATTTGAAAGTATGAGGAAGGTCGGAAAAAAAATATATGTTGTGATTTCAGGAGACTGTAGTTTTTTGGCAGCCTAACAACGCCTTTCATTGAATCAGTTATTCGCCAGCCTGTGCTTAAGGCTACATCAAGAGGAAACAAACCTTAGAGATAGAACGTAGAACTACTGTATTGTGTCAAGTTTCAAGAAGCTAGCACAAACCGTGTTTGATTTAGAGTTCGAACTGCATCTGTCAATATAGGAGAAAACAGAGTGAAACCTAAAAATTCAAACTGTTACTGCAAACGGATGCTTCAACGTAGGAGAACGAAACTTGGGCATCCAAGTGGGATTGGTGTTCTGATCATTACTTGAAAGTATCATGAAGATTGGATGAAAAAATGTATGTTGTGATTTCAGGAGACTGTAGTTTTTTGGCAGCCTAACAACGCCTTTCATTGAATGAGTTATTCGCCAGCCTGTGCTTAAGGCTACATCAAGAGGAAACAAACCTTAGAGATAGAACGTAGAACTACTGTATTGTGTCAAGTTTCAAGAAGCTAGCACAAACCGTGTTTGATTTAGAGTTCGAACTGCATCTGTCAATATAGGAGAAAACAGAGTGAAACCTAAAAATTCAAACTGTTACTGCAAACGGATGCTTCAACGTAGGAGAACGAAACTTGGGCATCCAAGTGGGATTGGTGTACTGATCATAACTTGAAAGTATCATGAAGATTGGATGAAAAAATGTATGTTGTGATTTCAGGAGACTGTAGTTTTTTGGCAGCCTAACAACGCCTTTCATTGAATGAGTTATTCGCCAGCCTGTGCTTAAGGCTACATCAAGAGGAAACAAACCTTAGAGATAGAACGTAGAACTACTGTATTGTGTCAAGTTTCAAGAAGCTAGCACAAACCGTGTTTGATTTAGAGTTCGAACTGCATCTGTCAATATAGGAGAAAACAGAGTGAAACCTAAAAATTCAAACTGTTACTGCAAACGGATGCTTCAACGTAGGAGCACGATACTTGGGCATCCAGTGGGATTGGTGTACTAATCATTACTTGAAAGTATCATGAAGATTGCATGAAAAAAATGTATGTTGAGATTTCAGGAGACTCTAGTTTTTGGAAGTTTGGCAATCCCTTTCAATATAAGTGTTATTCGCGAGTCCCTGTATTAGGCTACATCAAGAGGAAACAAACCTTAGAGATAGAACGTAGAACTACTGTATTGTGTCACGTTTCAAGAAGCTAGCACAAACCGTGTTTGATTTAGAGTTCGAACTGCATCTGTCAATATAGAAGAAAACAGAGTGAAACCTAAAAATTAAAACTGTTACTGCAAACGGATGCTTCAACGTAGGAGAACGAAACTTGGACATCCAAGTTTGATTGGAGTACTGCTCATTATTTGAAAGTATCAGGAAGGTCGGAAAAAAATATATGTTGTGATTTCAGGAGACTGTAGTTTTTTGGCAGCCTAACAACGCCTTTCATTGAATGAGTTATTCGCCAGCCTGTGCTTAAGGCTACATCAAGAGGAAACAAACCTTAGAGATAGAACGTAGAACTACTGGATTGTGTCAAGTTTCAAGAAGCTAGCACAAACCGTGTTTGATTTAGAGTTCGAACTGCATCTGTCAATATAGGAGAAAACAGAGTGAAACCTAAAAATTCAAACTGTTACTGCAAACGGATGCTTCAACGTAGGAGAACGAAACTTGGGCATCCAAGTGGGAATGGTGTACTGATCATTACTTGAAAGTATCATGAAGATTGGATGAAAAAATGTATGTTGTGATTTCAGGAGACTGTAGTTTTTTGGCAGCCTAACAACGCCTTTCATTGAATGAGTTATTCGCCAGCCTGTGCTTAAGGCTACATCAAGAGGAAACAAACCTTAGAGATAGAACGTAGAACTACTGTATTGTGTCAAGTTTCAAGAAGCTAGCACAAACCGTGTTTGATTTAGAGTTCGAACTGCATCTGTCAATATAGGAGAAAACAGAGTGAAACCTAAAAATTCAAACTGTTACTGCAAACGGATGCTTCAACGTAGGAGAACGAAACTTGGGCGTCCAAGTGGGATTGGTGTACTGATCATTACTTGAAAGTATCATGAAGATTGGATGAAAAAATGTATGTTGAGATTTCAGGAGACTCTAGTTTTTGGAAGTTTGGCAACCCCTTTCAATATAAGTGTTATTCGCGAGTCCCTGTATTAGGCTACATCAAGAGGAAACAAACCTTAGAGATAGAACGTAGAACTACTGTATTGTGTCACGTTTCAAGAAGCTAGCACAAACCGTGTTTGATTTAGAGTTCGAACTGCATCTGTCAATATAGAAGAAAACAGAGTGAAACCTAAAAATTAAAACTGTTACTGCAAACGGATGCTTCAACGTAGGAGAACGAAACTTGGACATCCAAGTTTGATTGGAGTACTGCTCATTATTTGAAAGTATCAGGAAGGTCGGAAAAAAAATATATGTTGTGATTTCAGGAGACTGTAGTTTTTTGGCAGCCTAACAACGCCTTTCATTGAATGAGTTATTCGCCAGCCTGTGCTTAAGGCTACATCAAGAGGAAACAAACCTTAGAGATAGAACGTAGAACTACTGTATTGTGTCAAGTTTCAAGAAGCTAGCACAAACCGTGTTTGATTTAGAGTTCGAACTGCATCTGTCAATATAGGAGAAAACAGAGTGAAACCTAAAAATTCAAACTGTTACTGAAAACGGATGCTTCAACGTAGGAGAACGATACTTGGGCATCCAGTGGGATTGGTGTACTGATCATTAGTTGAAAGTATCATGAAGGTTGGATGAAAAAAATGTATGTTGAGATTTCACGAGACTCTAGTTTTTGGAAGTTGGCAATCCCTTTCAATATAAGTGTTATTCGCGAGTCCCTGTATTAGGCTACATCAAGAGGAAACAAACCTTAGAGATAGAACGTAGAACTACTGTATTGTGTCACGTTTCAAGAAGCTAGCACAAACCGTGTTTGATTTAGAGTTCTAACT
>NW_027513633.1:113300-161756 GCF_048772815.1 Callospermophilus lateralis | reverse complement strand
GAACTACTTTATTGTGTCAAGTTTCAAGGGGCTAGCACAAACCGTGCTTGATTTAGAGTTCCAAATTCATGTATCAATATAGGAGAAAACAGAGTGAAACCTGAAAATTCAAACTCTTATTGCAAACGAATGCTTCAACCTAGAAGAACGAAATTTGCTGAGCCAAGTGGGATTGGTGTACTGCTCATTACCACCAAGTATCTTCAAGATTGGGTGAAAAAACATATGCTGAGATTTCAGGACACTCGTAGTATTTTGGAAGCTTGGCAACCTTTCCAAACCAAAGTATGTTTCACCACTCCCTCCCAGGGAAACTTCAATTGGACACAAACCATACAGATAGGACTTAGAACTACGTTATTGTGTCAAGTTTCAAGGGGCTAGCACAAACCGTGCTTGTTTGGAGTTCCAAATTCATCTATCAATATAGGAGAAAACAGAGTGAAACCTGAAAATTCAAACTCTTACTGCCAACGAATGCTTCAACCTAGAAGAACGAAATTTGCTGAACCCAGTGGGATTGGTGTACTGCTCATTATCACCAAGTATCTTCAAGATTGGGTGAAAATACATATGCTGAGATTTCAGGACACTCGTAGTTTTTTGGAAGCTTGGCAACCCGTTTCAAACGAAAGTGTGTTTCACCACTCCCTTCTAGGGCTACTTCAAGAGGAAACAAACCATACACATAGAACTTAGAACTACTTTATTGTGTCAAGTTTCAAGGGGCTAGCACAAACCGTGCTTGATTTAGAGTTCCAAATTCATGTATCAATATAGCAGAAAACAGAGTGAAACCTGAAAATTCAAACTCTTATTGCAAACGAATGCTTCACCTAGAAGAACGAAATTTGCTGAGCCAAGTGGGATTGGTGTACTGCTCATTACCACCAAGTATCTTCAAGATTGGGTGAAAAAACATATGCTGAGATTTCAGGACACTCGTAGTATTTTGGAAGCTTGGCAACCTCTTCCAAATGAAAGTGTGTTTCACCACTCCCTCCTAGGGAAACTTCAATTGGACACAAATCATACAGATAGAACCTAGAACTACTTTATTGTGTCCAGTTTCAAGGGGCTAGCACAAACCGTGTTTGATTTGGAGTTCCAATTTCATCTATCAATATAGGAGAAAACAGAGTGAAACCTGAAAACTCAAACTCTTACTGCCAACGAATGCTTCAACAAGAAGAACGAAATTTGCTGAGCCAAGTGGGATTGGTGTACTGCTCATTACCACCAAGTATCTTCAAGATTGGGTGAAAAAACATATGCTGAGATTTCAGGACACTCGTAGTATTTTGGAAGCTTGGCAACCTCTTCCAAACGAAAGTGTGCTTCACCACTCCCTCCTAGGGAAACTTCAATTGGACACAAACCATACAGATAGAACTTAGAACTACTTTATTGTGTCAAGTTTCAAGGGGCTAGCACAAACCGTGCTTGATTTAGAGTTCCAAATTCATGTATCAATATAGGAGAAAACAGAGTGAAACCTGAAAATTCAAACTCTTATTGCAAACGAATGCTTCAACTTAGAAGAACGAAATTTGCTGAGCCAAGTGGGATTGGTGTACTGCTCATTACCACCAAGTGTCTTCAAGATTGGGTGAAAAAACATATGCTGAGATTTCAGGACACTCGTAGTATTTTGGAAGCTTGGCAACCTCTTCCAAACGAAAGTGTGTTTCACCACTCCCTCCTAGGGAAACTTAAATTGGACACAAACCATACAGATAGAACTTAGAACTACTTTATTGTGTCCAGTTTCAAGGGGCTAGCACAAACCGTGTTTGATTTGGAGTTCCAAATTCATCTATCAATATAGGAGAAAACAGAGTGAAACCTGAAAATTCAAACTCTTACTGCCAACGAATGCTTCAACCTAGAAGAACGAAATTTGCTGAACCCAGTGGGATTGGTGTACTGCTCATTATCACCAAGTATCTTCAAGAATGGGTGAAAAAACGTATGCTGAGATTTCAGGACACTCGTAGTTTTTTGGAAGCTTGGCAACCCGTTTCAAACGAAAGCGTGTTTCACCACTCCCTCCTAGGGCTACTTCAAGAGGAAACAAACCGTACACATAGAACTTAGAACTACTTTATTGTGTCAAGTTTCAAGGAGCTAGCACAAACCGTGCTTGATTTAGAGTTCCAAATTCATGTATCAATATAGGAGAAAACAGAGTGAAACCTGAAAATTCAAACTCTTATTGTAAACGAATGCTTCAACCTAGAAGAACAAAATTTGCTGAGCCAAGTGGGATTGGTGTACTGCTCATTACCACCAAGTATCTTCAAGATTGGGTGAAGAAACATATGCTGAGATTTCAGGACACTCGTAGTTTTTTGGAAGCTTGGCAACCCGTTTCAAACGAAAGTGTGTTTCACCACTCCCTCCTAGGGCTACTTCAAGAAGAAACAAACCGTACACATAGAACTTAGAACTACTTTATTGTGTCAAGTTTCAAGGGGCTAGCACAAACCGTGCTTGATTTAGAGTTCCAAATTCATGTATCAATATAGGAGAAAACAGAGTGAAACCTGAAAATTCAAACTCTTATTGCAAACGAATGCTTCAACCTAGAAGAACGAAATTTGCTGAGCCAAGTGGGATTGGTGTACTGCTCATTACCACCAAGTATCTTCAAGATTGGGTGAAAAAACATATGCTGAGATTTCAGGACACTCATAGTATTTTGGAAGCTTGGCAACCTCTTCCAAACGAAAGTGTGTTTCACCACTCCCTCCTAGGGAAACATCAATTGGACACAAACCACACAGATAGAACTTAGAACTACTTTATTGTGTCAAGTTTCAAGGGGCTAGCACAAACCGTTCTTGATTTAGAGTTCCAAATTCATCTATCAATATAGGAGAAAACAGAGTGAATCCTGAAAACTCAAACTCTTATTGAAAACGAATGCTTCAACCTAGAAGAACGAAATTTGCTGAGTCAAGTGGGATTGGTGTACTGCTCATTACCACCAAGTATCTTCAAGATTGGGTGAAAAAACATATGCTGAGATTTCAGGACACTCGTAGTATTTTGGAAGCTTGGCAACCTCTTCCAAACGAAAGTGTGTTTCACCAATCCCTCCTAGGGAAACTTCAATTGGACACAAACCATACAGATAGAACTTAGAACTACCTTATTGTGTCCAGTTTCAAGGGGCTAGCACAAACCGTGTTTGATTTGGAGTTCCAAATTCATCTATCAATATAGGAGAAAACAGAGTGAAACCTGAAAATTCAAACTCTTACTGCCAACGAATGCTTCAACCTAGAAGAACGAAATTTGCTGAACCCAGTGGGATTGGTGTACTGCTCATTATCACCAAGTATCTTCAAGAATGGCTGAAAAAACATATGCTGAGATTTCAGGACACTCGTAGTTTTTTGGAAGCTTGGCAACCCGTTTCAAACGAAAGTGTGTTTCACCACTCCCTTCTAGGGCTACTGCAAGAGGAAACAAACCGTACACATAGAACTTAGAACTACTTTATTGTGTCAAGTTTCAACGGGCTAGCACAAACCGTGCTTGATTTAGAGTTCCAAATTCATGTATCAATATAGGAGAAAACAGAGTGAAACCTGAAAATTCAAACTCTTATTGCAAACGAATGCTTCAACCTAGAAGAACGAAATTTGCTGAGCCAAGTGGGATTGGTGTACTGCTCATTACCACCAAGTATCTTCAAGATTGGGTGAAAAAACATATGCTGAGATTTCAGGACACGCGTAGTATTTTGGAAGCTTGGCAACCTCTTCCAAACGAAAGTATGTTTCACCACTCCCTCCCAGGGAAACTTCAATTGGACACAAACCATACAGATAGAACTTAGAACTACTTTATTGTGTCAAGTTTCAAGGTTCTAGCACAAACCGTGCTTGATTTGGAGTTCCAAATTCATCTATCAATATAGGAGAAAACAGAGTGAAACCTGAAAATTCAAACTCTTACTGCCAACGAATGCTTCAACCTAGAAGAACGAAATTTGCTGAACCCAGTGGGATTGGTGTACTGCTCATTATCACCAAGTATCTTCAAGATTGGGTGAAAAAACATATGCTGAGATTTCAGGACACTCGTAGTTTTTTGGAAGCTTGGCAACCCGTTTCAAACGAAAGTGTGTTTCACCACTCCCTTCTAGGGCTACTTCAAGAGGAAACAAACCATACACATAGAACTTAGAACTACTTTATTGTGTCAAGTTTCAAGGGGCTAGCACAAACCGTGCTTGATTTAGAGTTCCAAATTCATGTATCAATATAGCAGAAAACAGAGTGAAACCTGAAATTTCAAACTCTTATTGCAAACGAATGCTTCTACTAGAAGAACGAAATTTGCTGAGCCAAGTGGGATTGGTGTACTGCTCATTACCACCAAGTATCTTTAAGATTGGGTAAAAAAAACATATGCTGAGATTTCAGGACACTCGTAGTATTTTGGAAGCTTGGCAACCTCTTCCAAACGAAAGTGTGTTTCACCACTCCCTCCTAGGGAAACTTCAATTGGACACAAACCATACAGATAGAACTTAGAACTACTTTATTGTGTCAGGTTTCAAGGGGCTAGCACAAACCGTGTTTGATTTGGAGTTCCAAATTCATCTATCAATATAGGAGAAAACAGAGTGAAACCTGAAAATTCAAACTCTTACTGCCAACGAATGCTTCAACCTAGAAGAACGAAATTTGCTGAGCCAAGTGGGATTGGTGTACTGCTCATTACCACCAAGTATCTTCAAGATTGGGTGAAAAAACATATGCTGAGATTTCAGGACACTCGTAGTATTTTGGAAGCTTGGCAACCTTTTCCAAACGAAAGTGTGTTTCAGCACACCCTCCTAGGGAAACTTCAATTGGACACAAACCATACAGATAGAACTTAGAACTACTTTATTGTGTCAAGTTTCAAGGGGCTAGCACAAACCGTTCTTGATTTAGAGTTCCAAATTCATCTATCAATATAGGATAAAACAGAGTGAAACCTGAAAACTCAAACTCTTATTGCAAACGAATGCTTCAACCTAGAAGAACGAAATTTGCTAAGTCAAGTGGGATTGGTGTACTGCTCATTACCACCAAGTATCTTCAAGATTGGGTGAAAAAACATATGCTGAGATTTCAGGACACTCGTAGTATTTTGGAAGCTTGGCAACCTCTTCCAAACGAAAGTGTGTTTCACCACTCCCTCCTAGGGAAACTTCAATTGGACACAAACCATACAGATAGAACTTAGAACTACTTTATTGTGTCCAGTTTCAAGGGGCTAGCACAAACCGTGTTTGATTTGGAGTTCCAAATTCATCTATCAATATAGGAGAAAACAGAGTGAAACCTGAAAATTCAAACTCTTACTGCCAACGAATGCTTCAACCTAGAAGAACGAAATTTGCTGAACCCAGTGGGATTGGTGTACTGCTCATTATCACCAAGTATCTTCAAGAATGGGTGAAAACACATATGCTGCGATTTCAGGACACTCGTAGTTTTTTGGAAGCTTGGCAACCTGTTTCAAACGAAAGTGTGTTTCACCACTCCCCCCTAGGGCTACTTCAAGAGGAAACAAACCGTACACATAGAACGAAGAACTATTTTATTGTGTCAAGTTTCAAGGGGCTAGCACAAACCGTGCTTGATTTAGAGTTCCAAATTCATGTATCAATATAGGAGAAAACAGAGTGAAACCTGAAAATTCAAACTCTTATTGCAAACGAATGCTTCAACCTAGAAGAACGAAATTTGCTGAGCCAAGTGGGATTGGTGTACTGCTCATTACCACCAAGTATCTTCAAGATTGGGTGAAAAAACATATGCTGAGATTTCAGGACACTCGTAGTATTTTGGAAGCTTGGCAACCTCTTCCAAACGAAAGTGTGTTTCACCACTCCCTCCTGGGAAACTTCAATTGGACACAAACCATACAGATAGAACTTAGAACTACTGTATTGTGTCAAGTTTCAAGGGGCTAGCACAAACCGTTCTTGATTTAGAGTTCCAAATTCATCTATCAATATAGGAGAAAACAGAGTGAAACCAGAAAACTCAAACTCTTATTGCAAACGAATGCTTCAACAAGAAGAACAAAATTTTCTGAGTCAAGTGGGATTGGTGTACTGCTCATTACCACCAAGTATCTTCAAGATTGGGTGAAAAAACATATGCTGAGATTTCAGGACACTCGTAGTATTTTGGAAGCTTGGCAATCTCTTCCAAACGAAAGTGTTTTTCACCACTCCCTCCTAGGGAAACTTCAATTGGACACAAACCATACAGATAGAACTTAGAACTACTTTATTGTGTCCAGTTTCAAGGGGCTAGCACAAACCGTGTTTGATTTGGAGTTCCAAATTCATCTATCATTATAGGAGAAAACAGAGTGAAACCTGAAAATTCAAACTCTTACTGCCAACGAATGCTTCAACCTAGAAGAACGAAATTTGCTGAGCCTAGTGGGATTGGTGTACTGCTCATTAACACCAAGTATCTTCAAGATTGGGTGAAAAAACATATGCTGAGATTTCAGGAAACTCGTAGTATTTTGGAAGCTTGGCAACCTCTTCCAAACAAAAGTGTGTTTCACCACTCCCTCCTAGGGAAACTTCAATTGGACACAAACCATACAGATAGAACTTAGAACTACTTTATTGTGTCCAGTTTCAAGGGGCTAGCACAAACCGTGTTTGATTTGGAGTTCCAAATTCATCTATCAATATAGGAGAAAACAGAGTGAAACCTGAAAATTCAAACTCTTACTGCCAACGAATGCTTCAACCTAGAAGAACGAAATTTGCTGAACCCAGTGGGATTGGTGTACTGCTCATTATCACCAAGTATCTTCAAGATTGGGTGAAGAAACATATGCTGAGATTTCAGGACACTCGTAGTTTTTTGGAATCTTGGCAACCCGTTTCAAACGAAAGTGTGTTTCACCACTCCCTCCTAGGGCTACTTCAAGAGGAAACAAACCGTACACATAGAACTTAGAACTACTTTATTGTGTCAAGTTTCCAGGGGCTAGCACAAACCGTGCTTGATTTAGAATTCCAAATTCATGTATCAATATAGGAGAAAACAGAGTGAAACCTGAAAATTCAAACTCTTATTGCAAACGAGTGCTTCAACCTAGAAGAACGAAATTTGCTGAGCCAAGTGGGATTGGTGTACTGCTCATTACCACCAAGTATCTTCAAGATTGGGTGAAAAAACATATGCTGAGATTTCAGGACACTCGTAGTATTTTGGAAGCTTGGCAACCTCTTCCAAACGAAAGTGTGTTTCACCACTCCCTCCCAGGGAAACTTCAATTGGACACAAACCATACAGATAGAACTTAGAACTACTTTATTGTGTCCAGTTTCAAGGGGCTAGCACAAACCGTGTTTGATTTGGAGTTCCAAATTCATCTATCAATATAGGAGAAAACAGAGTGAAACCTGAAAATTCAAACTCTTACTGCCAACGAATGCTTCAACCTAGAAGAACGAAATTTGCTGAACCCAGTGGGATTGGTGTACTGCTCATTATCACCAAGTATCTTCAAGAATGGGTGAAAAAACATATGCTGAGATTTCAGGACACTCGTAGTATTTTGGAAGCTTGGCAACCCGTTTCAAACGAAAGTGTGTTTCACCACTCCCTCCTAGGGCTACTTCAAGAGGAAACAAACCGTACACATAGAACTTAGAACTACTTTATTGTGTCAAGTTTCAAGGGGCTAGCACAAACCGTGCTTGATTTAGAGTTCCAAATTCATGTATCAATATAGGAGAAAACAGAGTGAAACCTGAAAATTCAAACTCTTATTGCAAACGAATGCTTCAACCTAGAAGAACGAAATTTGCTGAGCCAAGTGGGATTGGTGTACTGCTCATTACCACCAAGTATCTTCAAGATTGGGTGAAAAAACATATGCTGAGATTTCAGGACACTTGTAGTATTTTGGAAGCTTGGCAACCTCTTCCAAACGAAAGTGTGTTTCACCACTCCCTCCTGGGAAACTTCAATTGGACACAAACCATACAGATAGAACTTAGAACTACTGTATTGTGTCAAGTTTCAAGGGGCTAGCACAAACCGTTCTTGATTTAGAGTTCCAAATTCATCTATCAATGTAGGAGAAAACAGAGTGAAACCTGAAAACTCAAACTCTTATTGCAAACTAATGCTTCAACAAGAAGAACGAAATTTGCTGAGTCAAGTGGGATTGGTGTACTGCTCATTACCACCAAGTATCTTCAAGATTGGGTGAAAAAACATATGCTGAGATTTCAGGACACTCGTAGTATTTTGGAAGCTTGGCAACCTCTTCCAAACGAAAGTGTGTTTCACCACTCCCTCCTAGGGAAACTTCAATTGGACACAAACCATACAGATAGAACTTAGAACTACTTTATTGTGTCCAGTTTCAAGGGGCTAGCACAAACCGTGTTTGATTTGGAGTTCCAAATTCATCTATCAATATAGGAGAAAACAGAGTGAAACCTGAAAATTCAAACTCTTACTGCCAACGAATGCTTCAACCTAGAAGAACGAAATTTGCTGAGGCAAGTGGGATTGGTGTACTGCTCATTACCACCAAGTATCTTCAAGATTGGGTGAAAAAACATATGCTGAGATTTCAGGACACTCGTAGTATTTTGGAAGCTTGGCAACCTCTTCCAAATGAAAGTGTGTTTCACCACTCCCTCCTACGGAAACTTCAATTGGACAGAAACCATACAGATAGAACTTAGAACTACTTTATTGTGTCCAGTTTCAAGGGGCTAGCACAAACCGTGTTTGATTTGGAGTTCCAAATTCATCTATCAATATAGGAGAAAACAGAGTGAAACCTGAAAATTCAAACTCTTACTGCCAACGAATGCTTCAACCTAGAAGAACGAAATTTGTTGAACCCAGTGGGATTGGTGTACTGCTCATTATCACCAAGTATCTTCAAGATTGGGTGAAGAAACATATGCTGAGATTTCAGGACACTCGAATTTTTTTGGAATCTTGGCAACCCGTTTCAAACGAAAGTGTGTTTCACCACTCCCTCCTAGGGCTACTTCAAGAGGAAACAAACCGTACACATAGAACTTAGAACTACTTTAGTGTGTTCAGTTTCAAGGGGCTAGCACAAACCGTGCTTGATTTAGAGTTCCAAATTCATGTATCAATATAGGAGAAAACAGAGTGAAACCTGAAAATTCAAACTCTTATTGCAAACGAATGCTTCAACCTAGAAGAACGAAATTAGCTGAGCCAAGTGGGATTGGTGTACTGCTCATTACCACCAAGTATCTTCAAGATTGGGTGAAAAAACATATGCTGAGATTTCAGGACACTCGTAGTTTTTTGGAAGCTTGGCAACCCGTTTCAAACGAAAGTGTGTTTCACCACTCCCTCCTAGGGCTACTTCAAGAGGAAACAAACCGTACACATAGAACGTAGAACTACTTTATTGTGTCAAGTTTCAAGGGGCTAGCACAAACCGTGCTTGATTTAGAGTTCCAAATTCATGTATCAATATAGGAGAAAACAGAGTGAAACCTGAAAATTCAAACTCTTATTGCAAACGAATGCTTCAACCTAGAAGAACGAAATTTGCTGAGCCAAGTGGGATTGGTGTACTGCTCATTACCACCAAGTATCTTCAAGATTGGGTGAAAAAACATATGCTGAGATTTCAGGACACTCGTAGTTTTTTGGAAGCTTGGCAACCCGTTTCAAACGAAAGTGTGTTTCACCACTCCCTCCTAGGGCTACTTCAAGAGGAAACAAACCGTACACATAGAACTTAGAACTACTTTATTGTGTCAAGTTTCAAAGGGCTAGCACAAACCGTGCTTGATTTAGAGTTCCAAATTCATGTATCAATATAGGAGAAAACAGAGTGAAACCTGAAAATTCAAACTCTTATTGCAAACGAATGCTTCAACCTAGAAGAACGAAATTTGCTGAGCCAAGTGGGATTGGTGTACTGCTCATTACCACCAAGTATCTTCAAGATTGGGTGAAAAAACATATGCTGAGATTTCAGGACACTCGTAGTATTTTGGAAGCTTGGCAACCTCTTCCAAACGAAAGTGTGTTTCACCACTCCCTCCCAGGGAAACTTCAATTGAACACAAACCATACAGATAGAACTTAGAACTATTTTATTGTGTCCAGTTTCAAGGGGCTAGCACAAACCGTGTTTGATTTGGAGTTCCAAATTCATCTATCAATATAGGAGAAAACAGAGTGAAACCTGAAAATTCAAACTCTTACTGCCAACGAATGCTTCAACCTAGAAGAACGAAATATGCCGAACCTAGTGGGATTGGTGTACTGCTCATTATCACCAAGTATCTTCAAGATTGGGTGAAAAAACATATGCTGAGATTTCAGGACACTCGTAGTTTTTTGGAAGCTTGGCAACCCGTTTCAAACGAAAGTGTGTTTCACCACTCCCTCCTAGGGCTACTTCAAGAGGAAACAAACCATACACATAGAACTTAGAACTACTTTATTGTGTCAAGTTTCAAGGGGCTAGCACAAACCGTGCTTGATTTAGAGTTCCAAATTCATGTATCAATATAGGAGAAAACAGAGTGAAACCTGAAAATTCAAACTCTTATTGCAAACGAATGCTTCAACCTAGAAGAACGAAATTTGCTGAGCCAAGTGGGATTGGTGTACTGCTCATTACCACCAAGTATCTTCAAGATTGGGTGAAAAAATATATGCTGAGATTTCAGGACACTCGTAGTGTTTTGGAAGCTTGGCAACCTCTTCCAAACGAAAGTGTGTTTCACCACTCCCTCCTAGGAAAACTTCAATTGGACACAAACCATACAGATAGAACTTAGAACTACTTTATTGTGTCCAGTTTCAAGGGGCTAGCACAAACCGTGTTTGATTTGGAGTTCCAAATTCATCTATCAATATAGGAGAAAACAGAGTGAAACCTGAAAATTCAAACTCTTACTGCCAACGAATGCTTCAACCTAGAAGAACGAAATTTGCTGAACCCAGTGGGATAGGTGTACTGCTCATTATCTCCAAGTATCTTCAAGAATGGGTGAAAAAACATATGCTGAGATTTCAGGACACTCGTAGTATTTTGGAAGCTTGGCAACCCATTTCAAACGAAAGTGTGTTTCACCACTCCCTCCTAGGGCTACTTCAAGAGGAAACAAACCGTACACATAGAACTTAGAACTACTTTATTGTGTCAAGTTTCAAGGGGCTAGCACAAACCGTGCTTGATTTAGAGTTCCAAATTCATGTATCAATATAGGAGAAAACAGAGTGAAACCTGAAAATTCAAACTCTTATTGCAAACGAATGCTTCAACCTAGAAGAACGAAATTTGGTGAGCCAAGTGGGATTGGTGTACTGCTCATTACCACCAAGTATCTTCAAGAATGGGTGAAAAAACATATGCTGAGATTTCAGGAGACTCGTAGTATTTTGGAAGCTTGGCAACCTCTTCGAAACGAAAGTGTGTTTCAGCACACCCTCCTAGGGAAACTTCAATTGGACACAAACCATACAGATAGAACTTAGAAACTACTTTATTGTGTCAAGTTTCAAGGGGCTAGCACAAACCGTTCTTGATTTAGAGTTCCAAATTCATCTGTCAATATAGGAGAAAACAGAGTGAAACCTGAAAACTCAAACTCTTATTGCAAACGAATGCTTCAACCTAGAAGAACGAAATTTGCTGAGTCAAGTGGGATTGGTGTACTGCTCATTACCACCAAGTATCTTCAAGATTGGGTGAAAAAACATATGCTGAGATTTCAGGACACTCGTAGTATTTTGGAAGCTTGGCAACCTCTTACAAACGAAGTGTGTTTCACCACTCCCTCCTAGGGAAACTTCAATTGGACACAAACCATACAGATAGAACTTAGAACTACTTTATTGTGTCCAGTTTCAAGGGGCTAGCACAAACCGTGTTTGATTTGGAGTTCCAAATTCATCTATCAATATAGGAGAAAACAGAGTGAAACCTGAAAATTCAAACTCTTACTGCCAACGAATGCTTCAACCTAGAAGAACGAAATTTGCTGAACCCAGTGGGACTGGTGTACTGCTCATTATCACCAAGTATCTTCAAGATTGGGTGAAGAAACATATGCTGAGATTTCAGGACACTTGTAGTTTTTTGGAAGCTTGGCAACCCGTTTCAAACGAAAGTGTGTTTCACCACTCCCTCCTAGGGCTACTTCAAGAGGAAACAAACCGTACACATAGAACTTAGAACTACTTTATTGTGTCAAGTTTCAAGGGGCTAGCACAAACCGTGCTTGATTTAGAGTTCCAAATTCATGTATCAATATAGGAGAAAACAGAGTGAAACCTGAAAATTCAAACTCTTATTGCAAACGAATGCTTCAACCTAGAAGAACGAAATTTGCTGAGCCAAGTGGGATTGGTGTACTGCTCATTACCACCAAGTATCTTCAAGATTGGGTGAAAAAACATATGCTGAGATTTCAGGACACGCGTAGTATTTTGGAAGCTTGGCAACCTCTTCCAAACGAAAGTGTGTTTCACCACTCCCTCCCAGGGAAACTTCAATTGGACACAAACCATACAGATAGAACTTAGAACTATTTTATTGTGTCCAGTTTCAAGGGGCTAGCACAAACCGTGTTTGATTTGGAGTTCCAAATTCAATTATCAATATAGGAGAAAACAGAGTGAAACCTGAAAATTCAAACTCTTACTGCCAACGAATGCTTCAACCTAGAAGAACGAAATTTGCGGAGCCAAGTGGGAATGGTGTACTGCTCATTACCACCAAGTATCTTCAAGATTGGGTGAAAAAACATATGCTGAGATTTCAGGACACTCGTAGTATTTTGGAAGCTTGGCAACCTCTTTCAAACGAAAGTGTGTTTCACCACTCCCTCCTACGGAAACTTCAATTGGACACAAACCATACAGATAGAACTTAGAACTACTTTATTGTGTCCAGTTTCAAGGGGCTAGCACAAACCGTGTTTGATTTGGAGTTCCAAATTCATCTATCAATATAGGAGAAAACAGAGTGAAACCTGAAAATTCAAACTCTTACTGCCAACGAATGCTTCAACCTAGAAGAACGAAATTTGCTGAACCCAGTGGGATTGGTGTACTGCTCATTATCACCAAGTATCTTCAAGAATGGGTGAAAAAACATATGCTGAGATTTCAGGATACTCGTAGTTTTTTGGAATCTTGGCAACCCGTTTCAAACGAAAGTGTGTTTCACCACTCCCTCCTAGGGCTACTTCAAGAGGAAACAAACCGTACACATAGAACTTAGAACTACTTTATTGTGTCAAGTTTCAAGGGGCTAGCACAAACCGTGCTTGATTTAGAGTTCCAAATTCATGTATCAATATAGGAGAAAACACAGTGAAACCTGAAAATTCAAACTCTTATTGCAAACGAATGCTTCAACCTAGAAGAACGAAATTTGCTGAGCCAAGTGGGATTGGTGTACTGCTCATTACCACCAAGTATCTTCAAGATTGGGTGAAAAAACATATGCTGAGATTTCAGGACACTCGTAGTATTGTGGAAGCTTGGCAACCTCTTCCAAACGAAAGTGTGTTTCACCACTCCCTCCTAGGGAAACTTCATTTGGACACAAACCATACAGATAGAAGTTAGAACTACTTTATTGTGTCCAGTTTCAAGGGGCTAGCACAAACCGTGTTTGATTTGGAGTTCCAAATTCATCGATCAATATAGGAGAAAACAGAGTGAAACCTGAAAATTCAAACTCTTACTGCCAACGAATGCTTCAACCTAAAAGAACGAAATTTGCTGAACCCAGTGGGATTGGTGTACTGCTCATTATCTCCAAGTATCTTCAAGAATGGGTGAAAAAACATATGCTGATATTTCAGGACACTCGTAGTATTTTGGAAGCTTGGCAACCCATTTCAAACGAAAGTGTGTTTCACCACTCCCTCCTAAGGCTACTTCAAGAGGAAACAAACCGTACACATAGAACTTAGAACTACTTTATTGTGTCAAGTTTCAAGGGGCTAGCACAAACCGTGCTTGATTTAGAGTTCCAAATTCATGTATCAATATAGGAGAAAACAGAGTGAAACCTGAAAATTCAAACTCTTATTTCAAACGAATGCTTCAAGCTAGAAGAACGAAATTTGCTGAGCCAAGTGGGATTGGTGTACTGCTCATTACCACCAAGTATCTTCAAGATTGGGTGAAAAAACATATGCTGAGATTTCAGGACACTCGTAGTATTTTGGAAGCTTGGCAACCTCTTCCAAACGAAAGTGTGTTTCAGCACACCCTCCTAGGGAAACTTCAATTGGACACAAACCATACAGATAGAACTTAGAACTACTTTATTGTGTCCAGTTTCAAGGGGCTAGCACAAACCGTGTTTGATTTGGAGTTCCAAATTCATCTATCAATATAGGAGAAAACAGAGTGAAACCTGAAAATTCAAACTCTTACTGCCAACGAATGCTTCAACCTAGAAGAACGAAATTTGCTGAGCCAAGTGGGATTGGTGTACTGCTCATTACCACCAAGTATCTTCAAGATTGGGTGAAAAAACATATGCTGAGATTTCAGGACACTCGTAGTATTTTGGAAGCTTGGCAACCTCTTCCAAACGAAAGTGTGTTTCACCACTCCCTCCCAGGGAAACTTCAATTGGACACAAACCATACAGACAGAACTTAGAACTATTTTATTGTGTCCAGTTTCAAGGGGCTAGCACAAACCGTGTTTGATTTGGAGTTCCAAATTCATCTATCAATATAGGAGAAAACAGAGTGAAACCTGAAAATTCAAACTCTTACTGACAACGAATGCTTCAACCTAGAAGAACGAAATTTGCTGAACCCAGTGGGATTGGTGTACTGCTCATTATCACCAAGTATCTTCAAGAATGGGTGAAAAAACAAATGCTGACTTTTCAGGACACTCGTAGTTTTTTGGAAGCTTGGCAACCCGTTTCAAACGAAAGTGTGTTTCACCACTCCCTCCTAGGGCTACTTCAAGAGGAAACAAACCGTACACATAGAACTTAGAACTACTTTATTGTGTCAAGTTTCAAGGGGCTAGCTCAAACCGTGCTTGATTTAGAGTTCCAAATTCATGTATCAATATAGGAGAAAACAGAGTGAAACCTGAAAATTCAAACTCATACTGCCAACGAATGCTTCAACCTAGAAGAACGAAATTTGCTGAGCCAAGTGGGATTGGTGTACTGCTCATTACCACCAAGTATCTTCAACATTGGGTGAAAAAACATATGCTGAGATTTCAGGACACTCATAGTATTTTGGAAGCGTGGCAACCTCTTCCAAACGAAAGTGTGTTTCACCACTCCCTCCTAGGGAAACATCAATTGGACACAAACCATACAGATAGAACTTAGAACTACTTTATTGTGTCAAGTTTCAAGGGGCTAGCACAAACCGTTCTTGATTTAGAGTTCCAAATTCATGTATCAATATAGGAGAAAACAGAGTGAAACCTGAAAATTCAAACTCTTATTGCAAACGAGTGCTTCAACCTAGAAGAACGAAATTTGCTGAGCCAAGTGGGATTGGTGTACTGCTCATTACCACCAAGTATCTTCAAGATTGGGTGAAAAAACATATGCTGAGATTTCAGGACACTAGTAGTATTTTGGAAGCTTTGCAACCTCTTCCAAATGAAATTGTGTTTCACCACTCCCTCCTAGGGAAACATCAATTAGACACAAACCATACAGATAGAACTTAGAACTACTTTATTGTGTCAAGTTTCAAGGGGCTAGCACAAACCGTTCTTGATTTAGAGTTCCAAATTCATCTATCAATATAGGAGAAAACAGAGTGAATCCTGAAAACTCAAACTCTTATTGCAAACGAATGCTTCAACCTAGAAGAACGAAATTTGCTGAGTCAAGTGGGATTGGTGTACTGCTCATTACCACCAAGTATCTTCAAGATTGGGTGAAAATACATATGCTGAGATTTCAGGACACTCGTAGTATTTTGGAAGCTTGGCAACCTCTTCCAAACGAAAGTGTGTTTCACCACTCCCTCCTAGGGAAACTTGAATTGGACACAAAACATACAGATAGAACTAAGAACTACTTTATTGTGTCCAGTTTCAAGGGGCTAGCACAAACCGTGTTTGATTTGGAGTTCCAAATTCATCTATCAATATAGGAGAAAACAGAGTGAAACCTGAAAATTCAAACTCTTACTGCCAACGAATGCTTCAACCTAGAAGAACGAAATTTGCTGAACCCAGTGGGATTGGTGTACTGCTCATTATCACCAAGTATCTTCAAGATTGGGTGAAAAAACATATGCTGAGATTTCAGGATACTCGTAGTATTTTGGAAGCTTGGCAACCCGTTTCAAACGAAAGTGTGTTTCACCACTCCCTCCTAGGGCTACATCAAGAGGAAACAAACCATACACATAGAACTTAGAACTACTTTATTGTGTCAAGTTTCAAGGGGCTAGCACAAACCGTGCTTGATTTAGAGTTCCAAATTCATGTATCAATATAGCAGAAAACAGAGTGAAACCTGAAAATTCAAACTCTTATTGCAAACGAATGCTTCAACCTAGAAGAACGAAATTTGCTGAGCCAAGTGGGATTGGTGTACTGCTCATTACCACCAAGTATCTTCAAGATTAGGTGAAAAAACATATGCTGAGATTTCAGGACACTCGTAGTATTTTGGAAGCTTGGCAACCTCTTCCAAACGAAAGTGTGTTTCACCACTCCCTCCTAGGAAACTTCAATTGGACACAAACCATACAGATAGAAGTTAGAACTACTTTATTGTGTCCAGTTTCAAGGGGCTAGCACAAACCGTGTTTGATTTGGAGTTCCAAATTCATCTATCAATATAGGAGAAAACAGAGTGAAACCTGAAAATTCAAACTCTTACTGCCAACGAATGCTTCAACCTAGAAGAACGAAATTTGCTGAACCCAGTGGTATTGGTGTACTGCTCATTATCACCAAGTATCTTCAAGAATGGGTGAAAAAACATATGCTGAGATTTCAGGACACTCGTAGTTTTTTGAAGCTTGGCAACCCGTTTCCAACGAAAGTGTGTTTCACCACTCCCTCCTAGGGCTACTTCAAGAGGAAACAAACCGTACACATAGAACTTTGAACTACTTTATTGTGTCAAGTTTCAAGGGGCTAGCACAAACCGTGCTTGATTTAGAGTTCCAAATTCATCTATCAATATAGGAGAAAACAGAGTGAAACCTGAAAATTCAAACTCTTATTGCAAACGAATGCTTCAACCTAGAAGAACGAAATTTGCTGAGCCAAGGGGGACTGGTGTACTGCTCATTACCACCAAGTATCTTCAAGATTGGGTGAAAAAACATATGCTGAGATTTCAGGACACTCGTAGTATTTTGTAAGCTTCTCAACCTCTTCCAAACGAAAGTGTGTTTCACCACTCCCTCCCAGGGAAACTTCAATTGGACACAAACCATACAGATAGAACTTAGAACTACTTATCGTGTCCAGTTTCAAGGGGCTAGCACAAACCATGTTTGATTTGGAGTTCCAAATTCATCTATCAATATAGGAGAAAACAGAGTGAAACCTGAAAATTCAAACTCGTACTGCCAACGAATGCTTCAACCTAGAAGAACGAAATTTGCTGAACCCAGTAGGATTGGTGTACTGCTCATTATCACCAAGTATCTTCAAGATTGGGTGAAGAAACATATGCTGAGATTTCAGGACACTCGTAGTTTTTTGGAAGCTTGGCAACCCGTTTCAAACGAAAGTGTGTTTCACCACTCCCTCCTAGGGCTACTTCAAGAGGAAACAAACCATACACATAGAACTTAGAACTACTTTATTGTGTCAAGTTTCAAGGGTCTAGCACAAACCGTGCTTGATTTAGAGTTCCAAATCATGTATCAATATAGGAGAAAACAGAGTTAACCCTGAAAATTCAAACTCTTATTGCAAACGAATGCTTCAACCTAGAAAAACGAAATTTGCTGAGCCAAGTGGGATTGGTGTACTGCTCATTACCACCAAGTATCTTCAAGATTGGGTGAAAAAACATATGCTGAGATTTCAGGACACTCGTAGTATTTTGGAAGCTTGGCAACCTCTTCCAAACGAAAGTGTGTTTCACCACTCCCTCCCAGGGAAACTTCAATTGGACACAAACCATACAGATAGAACTTAGACCTACTTTATTTTGTCCAGTTTCAAGGGGCTAGCACAAACCGTGTTTGATTTGGAGTTCCAGATTCATCTATCAATATGGGAGAAAACAGAGTGAAACCTGAAAATTCAAACCCTTACTGCCAACGAATGCTTCAACCTAGAAGAACGAAATTTGCTGAACCCAGTGGGATTGGTGTACTGCTCATTATCACCAAGTATCTTCAAGATTGGGTGAAGAAACATATGCTGAGATTTCAGGACACTCGTAGTTTTTTGGAAGCTTGGCAACCCGTTTCAAACTAAAGTGTGTTTCACCACTCCCTCCTAGGGCTACTTCAAGAGGAAACAAACCGTACACATAGAACTTAGAACTACTTTATTGTGTCAAGTTTCAAGGGGCTAGCACAAACCGTGCTTGATTTAGAGTTCCAAATTCAAGTATCAATATAGGAGAAAACAGAGTGAAACCTGAAAATTCAAACTCTTATTGCAAACGAATGCTTCAACCTAGAAGAACGAAATTTGCTGAGCCAAGTGGGATTGGTGTACTGCTCATTACCACCAAGTATCTTCAAGATTGGGTGAAAAAACATATGCTGAGATTTCAGGACACTCGTAGTATTTTGGAAGCTTGGCAACCTCTTCCAAACGAAAGTGTGTTTCACCACTCCCTCCCAGGGAATCTTCAATTGGACACAAACCATGCAGATAGAACTTAGAACTACTTTATTGTGTCCAGTTTCAAGGGGCTAGCACAAACCGTGTTTGATTTGGAGTTCCAAATTCATCTATCAATATAGGAGAAAACAGAGTGAAACCTGAAAATTCAAACCCCTACTGCCAACGAATGTTTCAACCTTGAAGAACGAAATTTGCTGAACCCAGTGGGATTGGTGTACTGCTCATTATCACCAAGTATCTTCAAGATTGGGTGAAGAAACATATGCTGAGATTTCAGGACACTCGTAGTTTTTTGGAAGCTTGGCAACCCGTTTCAAACTAAAGTGTGTTTCACCACTCCCTCCTAGGGCTACTTCAAGAGGAAACAAACCGTACACATAGAACTTAGAACTACTTTATTGTGTCAAGTTTCAAGGGGCTAGCACAAACCGTGCTTGATTTAGAGTTCCAAATTCATGTATCAATATAGGAGAAAACAGAGTGAAACCTGAAAATTCAAACTGTTATTGCAAACGAATGCTTCAACCTAGAGGAACGAAATTTGCTGAGCCAAGTGGGATTGGTGTACTGCTCATTACCACCAAGTATCTTCAAGATAGGGTGAAAAAATATATGCTGAGATCTCAGGACACTCGTAGTATTTTGGAAGCTTGGCAACCTCTTCCAAACGAAAGTGTGTTTCAGCACACCCTCCTAGGGAAACTTCAATTGGACACAAACCATACAGATAGAACTTAGAACTACTTTATTGTGTCAAGTTTCAAGGGGCTAGCACAAACCGTTCTTGATTTGGAGTTCCAAATTCATCTATCAATATAGGAGAAAACAGAGTGAAACCTGAAAACTCAAACTCTTATTGCAAACGAATGCTTCAACCTAGAAGAACGAAATTTGCTGAGTGAAGTGGGATTGGTGTACTGCTCATTACCACCAAGTATCTTCAAGATTGGGTGAAGAAACATATGCTGAGATTTCAGGACACTCGTAGTAATTTGGAAGCTTGGCAACCTCTTCCAAACGAAAGTGTGTTTCACCACTCCCTCCTATGGAAACTTCAATTGGACACAAACCATACAGATATAACTTAGAACTACTTTATTGTGTCCAGTTTTAAGGGGCTAGCACAAACCGTGTTTGATTTGGAGTTCCAAATTCATCTATAAATATAGGAGAAAACAGAGTGAAACCTGAAAATTCAAACTCTTACTGCCAACGAATGCTTCAACCTAGAAGAACGAAATTTGCTGAACCCAGTGGGATTGGTGTACTGCTCATTATCACCAAGTATCTTCAAGATTGGGTGAAGAAACATATGCTGAAATTTCAGGACACTCGTAGTTTTTTGGAAGCTTGGCAACCCGTTTCAAACGAAAGTGTGTTTCACCACTCCCTCCTAGGGCTTCTTCAAGAGGAAACAAACCGTACACATAGAACTTAGAACTACTTTATTGTGTCAAGTTTCAAGGGGCTAGCACAAACCGTGCTTGATTTAGAGTTCCAAATTCATGTATCAATATAGGAGAAAACAGAGTGAAACCTGAAAATTCAAACTCTTATTGCAAACGAATGCTTCAACCTAGAAGAACGAAATTTGCTGAGCCAAGTGGGATTGGTGTACTGCTCATTACCACCAAGTGTCTTCAAGATTGGGTGAAAAAACATATGCTGAGATCTCAGGACACTCGTAGTATTTTGGAAGCTTGGCAACCTATTCCAAACGAAAGTATGTTTCAGCACACCCTCCTAGGGAAAATTCAATTGGACACAAACCATACAGATAGAACTTAGAACTACTTTATTGTGTCCAGTTTCAAGGGGCTAGCAGAATCCGTGTTTGATTTGGAGTTCTAAATTCATCAATCAATATAGGAGAAAACAGAGTGAAACCTGAAAATTCAAACTCTTACTGCCAACGAATGCTTCAACCTAGAAGAACGAAATTTGCTGAACCCAGTGGGATTGGTGTACTGCTCATTATCACCAATATCTTCAAGATTGGGTGAAAAAACATAAGCTGAGATTTCAGGACACTCGTAGTTTTTTGGAAGCTTGGCAACCCGTTTCAAACGAAAGTGTGTTTCACCACTCCCTCCTAGGGCTACTTCAAGAGGAAACAAACCATACAGATAGAACTTAGAACTACTTTATTGTGTCAAGTTTCAAGGGGCTAGCACAAACCGTGCTTGATTTGGAGTTCCAAATTCATGTATCAATATAGGAGAAAACAGAGTGAAACCTGAAAATTCAAACTCTTATTGCAAACAAATGCTTCAACCTAGAAGAACGAAATTTGCTGAGCCAAGTGGGATTGGTGTACTGCTCATTACCACCAAGTATCTTCAAGATTGGGTGAAAAAACATATGCTGAGATTTCAGGACACTCGTAGTATTTTGGAAGCTTGGCAACCTCTTCCAAACGAAAGTGTGTTTCACCACTCCCTTCCAGGGAAACTTCAATTGGACACAAACCATACAGATAGAACTTAGAACTACTTTATTGTGTCCAGTTTCAAGAGGCTAGCACAAACCGTGTTTGATTTGGAGTTCCAAATTCATCTATCAATATAGGAGAAAACAGAGTGAAACCTGAAAATTCAAACTCTTACTGCCAACGAATGCTTCAACCTAGAAGAACGAAATATGCTGAACCCAGTGGGATTGGTGTACTGCTCATTATCACCAAGTATCTTCAAGATTGGGTGAAAAA
The DNA here is from genome assembly GCF_048772815.1 of Callospermophilus lateralis. Lineage (NCBI taxonomy): Eukaryota > Metazoa > Chordata > Mammalia > Rodentia > Sciuridae > Callospermophilus > Callospermophilus lateralis. Next base: position 140,198 of record NW_027513633.1, on the reverse strand, counting down.
ACATATGCTGAGATTTCAGGACACTCGTAGTTTTTTGGAAGCTTGGCAACCCGTTTCAAACGAAAGTGTGTTTCACCACTCCCTCCTAGGGCTACTTCAAGAGGAAACAAACCATACACATAGAACTTAGAACTACTTTATTGTGTCAAGTTTCAAGGGGCTAGCACAAACCGTGCTTGATTTAGAGTTCCAAATTCATGTATCAATATAGGAGAAAACAGAGTGAAACCTGAAAATTCAAACTCTTATTGCAAACGAATGCTTCAACCTAGAAGAACGAAATTTGCTGAGTCAAGTGGAATTGGTGTACTGCTCATTACCACCAAGTATCTTCAAGATTGGGTGAAAAAACATATGCTGAGATTTCAGGACACTCGTAGTATTTTGGAAGCTTGGCAACGTCTTCCAAACGAAAGTGTGTTTCATCAATCCCTCCCAGGGAAACTTCAATTGGACACAAACCATGCAGATAGAACTTAGAACTACTTTATTGTGTCCAGTTTCAAGGGGCTAGCGCAAACCGTGTTTGATTTGGAGTTCCAAATTCATCTATCAATATAGGAGAAAACAGAGTGAAACCTGAAAATTCAAACCCTTACTGCCAACGAATGTTTCAACCTAGAAGAACGAAATTTGCTGAACCCAGTGGGATTGGTGTACTGCTCATTATCACCAAGTATCTTCAAGATTGGGTGAAGAAACATATGCTGAGATTTCAGGACACTCGTAGTTTTTTGGAAGCTTGGCAACCCGTTTCAAACTAAAGTGTGTTTCACCACTCCCTCCTAGGGCTACTTCAAGAGGAAACAAACCGTACACATAGAACTTAGAACTACTTTATTGTGTCAAGTTTCAAGGGGCTAGCACAACCCGTGCTTGATTTAGAGTTCCAAATTCATGTATCAATATAGGAGAAAACAGAGTGAAACCTGAAAATTCAAACTCTTATTGCAAACGAATGCTTCAACCTAGAAGAACGAAATTTGCTGAGCCAAGTGGGATTGGTGTACTGCTCATTACCACCAAGTATCTTCAAGATTGGTTGAAAAAACATATGCTGAGATCTCAGGACACTCGTAGTATTTTGGAAGCTTGGCAACCTCTTCCAAACGAAAGTGTGTTTCAGCACACCCTCCTAGGGAAACTTCAATTGGACACAAACCATACAGATAGAACTTAGAACTACTTTATTGTGTCAAGTTTCAAGGGGCTAGCACAAACCGTTCTTGATTTAGAGTTCCAAATTCATCTATCAATATAGGAGAAAACAGAGTGAAACCTGAAAACTCAAACTCTTATTGCAAACGAATGCTTCAACCTAGAAGAACGAAATTTGCTGAGTGAAGTGGGATTGGTGTACTGCTCATTACCACCAAGTATCTTCAAGATTGGGTGAAGAAACATATGCTGAGATATCAGGACACTCGTAGTATTTTGGAAGCTTGGCAACCCGTTTCAAACGAAAGTGTGTTTCACCACTCCCTCCTAGGGCTACTTCAAGAGGAAACAAACATACACATAGAACTTAGAACTACTTTATTGTGTCAAGTTTCAAGGGGCTAGCACAAACCGTGCTTGATTTAGAGTTCCAAATTCATGTATCAATATAGGAGAAAACAGACTGAAACCTGAAAATTCAAACTCTTATTGCAAACGAATGCTTCAACCTAGAAGAACGAAATTTGCTGAGCCAAGTGGGATTGGTGTACTGCTCATTACCACCAAGTATCTTCAAGATTGGGTGAAAAAACATATGCTGAGATTTCAGGACACTCGTAGTATTTTGGAAGCTTGGCAACCTCTTCCAAACGAAAGTGTGTTTCACCACTCCCTCCCAGGGAAACTTCAATTGGACACAAACCATGCAGATAGAACTTAGAACTACTTTATTGTGTCCAGTTTCAAGGGGCTAGCACAAACCGTGTTTGATTTGGAGTTCCAAATTCATCTATCAATATAGGTGAAAACAGAGTGAAACCTGAAAATACAAACTCTTACTGCCAACGAATGCTTCAACCTAGAAGAACGAAATTTGCTGAACCCAGTGGGATTGGTGTACTGCTCATTATCACCAAGTATCTTCAAGATTGGGTTAAGAAACATATGCTGAAATTTCAGGACACTCGTAGTTTTTTGGAAGCTTGGCAACCCGTTTCAAACGAAAGTGTCTTTCACCACTCCCTCCTAGGGCTACTTCAAAAGGAAACAAACCGTACACATAGAACTTAGAACTACTTTATTGTGTCAAGTTTCAAGGGGCTAGCACAAACCGTGCTTGATTTAGAGTTCCAAATTCATGTATCAATATAGGAGAAAACAGAGTGAAACCTGAAAATTCAAACTCTTATTGCAAACGAATGCTTCAACCTAGAAGAACGAAATTTGCTGAGCCAAGTGGGATTGGTGTACTGCTCATTACCACCAAGTATCTTCAAGATTGGGTTAAGAAACATATGCTGAGATATCAGGACACTAGTAGTATTTTGGAAGCTTGGCAACCTCTTCCAAACGAAAGTGTGTTTCAGCACACCCTCCTAGGGAAACTTCAATTGGACACAAACCATACAGATAGAACTTAGAACTACTTTATTGTGTCCAGTTTCAAGGGGCTAGCACAAACCGTGTTTGATTTGGAGTTCCAAATTCATCTATCAATATATGAGAAAATGAGTGAAACCTGAAAACTCAAACTCTTATTGCAAACGAATGCTTCAACCTAGAAGAACGAAATTTGCTGAGCCAAGTGGGATTGGGGTACTGCTCATTACCACCAAGTATCTTCAAGATTGGGTGAAAAAACATATGCTGAGAATTCTTGATACTCGTAGTATTTTGGAAGCTTGGCAACCTCTTCCAAAGGAAAGTGTGTTTCACAACTCCCTCCTAGGGAAACTTCAATTGGACACAAACCATACAGAGAGAACTTAGAACTACTTTATTGTGTCAAGTTTCAAGGGGCTAGCACAAACCGTTCTTGATTTAGAGTTCCAAATTCATGTAACAATATAGGAGAAAACAGAGTGAAACCTGAAAACTCAAACTCTTATTGCAAACGAATGCTTCAACCTAGAAGAACGAAATTTGCTGAGTCAAGTGGGATTGGTGTACTGCTCATTACCACCAAGTATCTTCAAGATTGGGTGAAAAAACACATGCTGAGATTTCAGGACACTCATAGTATTTTGGAAGCTTGGCAACCTCTTCCAAATGAAAGTGTGTTTCACCACTCCCTCCTAGGGAAACTTCAATTGGACACAAACCATACAGATAGACCTTAGAACTACTTTATTGTGTCCAGTTTCAAGGGGCTAGCACAAACCGTGTTTGATTTGGAGTTCCAAATTCATCTATCAATATAGGAGAAAACAGAGTGATACCTGAAAATTCAAACTCTTACTGCCAACGAATGCTTCAACCTAGAAGAACGAATTTTGATGAACCCAGTGGGATTGGTGTACTGCTCATTATCACCAAGTATCTTCAAAATTGGGTGAAAAAACATATGCTGAGATTTCAGGACACTCGTAGTTTTTTGGAAGCTTGGCAACCTGTTTCAAACGAAAGTGTGTTTCACCACTCCCTCCTAGGGCTACTTCAAGAGGAAACAAACCATACACATAGAACTTAGAACTACTTTTTTGTGTCAAGTTTCAACGGGCTAGCACAAACCGTGCTTGATTTAGAGTTCCAAATTCATGTATCAATATAGGAGAAAACAGAGTGAAACTTGAAAATTCAAACTCTTATTGCAAACGAATGCTTCAACCTAGAAGAACGAAATTTGCTGAGCCAAGTGGGATTGGTGTACTGCTCATTACCACCAAGTATCTTCAAGATTGGGTGAAAAAATATATGCTGAGATTTCTGGATACTCGTAGTATTTTGGAAGCTTGGCAACCTCTTCCAAACGAAAGAGTGTTTCACCACTCCCTCCTAGGGAAACTTCAATTGGACACAAACCATACAGAGAGAACTTAGAACTACTTTATTGTGTCAAGTTTCAAGGGGCTAGCACAAACCGTGCTTGATTTAGAGTTCCAAATTCATGTATCAATATAGGAGAAAACAGACTGAAACCTGAAAATTCAAACTCTTATTGCAAACGAATGCTTCAACCTAGAAGAACGAAATTTGCTGAGCCAAGTGGGATTGGTGTACTGCTCATTACCACCAAGTATCTTCACGATTGGGTGAAAAAACATATGCTGAGATTTCAGGACACTCGTAGTATTTTGGAAGCTTGGCAACCTCTTCCAAACGAAAGTGTGTTTCACCACTCCCTCCTAGGGAAACTTCAATTGGACACAAACCATACAGATAGAACTTAGAACTACTTTATTGTGTCCAGTTTCAAGGGGCTAGCACAACCCGTGTTTGATTTGGAGTTCCAAATTCATCTATCAATATAGGAGAAAACAGAGTGAAACATGAAAATTCAAACTCTTACTGCCAACGAATGCTTCAACCTAGAAGAACGAAATTTGATGAACCCAGTGGGATTGGTGTACTGCTCATTATCACATAGTATCTTCAAGATTGGGTGAAAAAACATATGCTGAGATTTCAGGACACTCGTAGTTTTTTGGAAGCTTGGCAACCCGTTTCAAACGAAAGTGTGTTTCACCACTCCCTCCTAGGGCTACTTCAAGAGGAAACAAACCATACACATAGAACTTAGAACTACTTTTTTTTGTCAAGTTTCATGGGCCTAGCACAAACCGTGCTTGATTTAGAATTCCAAATTCATGTATCAATATAGGAGAAAACAGAGTGAAACCTGAAAATTCAAACTCTTATTGCAAACGAATGCTTCAACCTAGAAGAACGAAATTTGCTGAGCCAAGTGGGATTGGTGTACTGCTCATTACCACCAAGTATCTTCAAGATTGGGTGAAAAAACATATGCTGAGATTTCTGGATACTCGTAGTATTTTGGAAGCTTGGCAACCTCTTCCAAACGAAAGTGTGTTTCACCACTCCCTCCTAGGGAAACTTCAATTGGACACAAACCATACAGAGAGAACTTAGAACTACTTTATTGTGTCAAGTTTCAAGGGGCTAGCACAAACCGTTCTTGATTTAGAGTTCCAAATTCATGTATCAATATAGGAGAAAACAGAGTGAAACCTGAAAACTCAAACTCTTATTGCAAACGAATGCTTCAACCTAGAAGAACGAAATTTGCTGAGTCAAGTGGGATTGGTGTACTGCTCTTTACCACCAAGTATCTTCAAGATTGGGTGAAAAAACATATGCTGAGATTTCAGGACACTCGTAGTATTTTGTAAGCTTGGCAACCTCTTCCAAACGAAAGTGTGTTTCACCACTCCCTCCTAGGGAAACTTCAATTGGACACAAACCATACAGATAGAACTTAGAACTACTTTATTGTGTCCAGTTTCAAGGGGCTAGCACAAACCGTGTTTGATTTGGAGTTCCAAATTCATCTATCAATATAGGAGAAAACAGAGTGAAACCTGAAAATTCAAACTCATACTGCCAACGAATGCTTCAACCTAGAAGAACGAAATTTGATGAACCCAGTGGGATTGGTGTACTGCTCATTATCACCAAGTATATTCAAGAATGGGTGAAAAAACATATGCTGAGATTTCAGGACACTCGTAGTTTTTTGGAAGCTTGGCAACCCGTTTTAAACGAAAGTGTGTTTCACCACTCCCTCCTAGGGCTACTTCAAGAGGAAACAAACCGTACACATAGAACTTAGAACTACTTTTTTGTGTCAAGTTTCAAGGGGCTAGCACAAACCGTGCTTGATTTAGAGTTCCAAATTCATGTATCAATATAGGAGAAAACAGAGTGAAACCTGAAAATTCAAACTCTTATTGCAAACGAATGCTTCAACCTAGAAGAACGAAATTTGCTGAGCCAAGTGGGATTGGTGTACTGCTCATTACCACCAAGTATCTTCAAGATTGGGTGAAAAAACATATGCTGAGATTTCTCTATACTCGTAGTATTTTGGAAGCTTGGCAACCTCTTCCAAACGAAAGTGTGTTTCACCACTCCCTCCTAGGGAAACTTCAATTGGACACAAACCATACAGAGAGAACTTAGAACTACTTTATTGTGTCAAGTTTCAAGGGGCTAGCACAAACCGTTCTTGATTTAGAGTTCCAAATTCATGTATCAATATAGGAGAAAACAGAGTGAAACCTGAAAACTCAAACTCTTATTGCAAACGAATGCTTCAAAGTAGAAGAACGATATTTGCTGAGTCAAGTGGGATTGGTGTACTGCTCATTACCACCAAGTATCTTCAAGATTGGGTGAAAAAACATATGCTGAGATTTCAGGACACTCGTAGTATTTTGGAAGCTTGGCAACCTCTTCCAAACGAAAGTGTGTTTCACCACTCCCTCCTAGGGAAACTTCAATTGGACACAAACCATACAGATAGAACTTAGAACTACTTTATTGTGTCCAGTTTCAAGGGGCTAGCACAAACCGTGTTTGATTTGGAGTTCCAAATTCATCTATCAATATAGGAGAAAACAGAGTGAAACCTGAAAATTCAAACTCTTACTGCCAACGAATGCTTCAACCTAGAAGAACGAAATTTGATGAACCCAGTGGGATTGGTGTACTGCTCATTATCATCAAGTATCTTCAAGAATGGGTGAAAAAACATATGCTGAAATTTCAGGACACTCGTAGTTTTTTGGAAGCTTGGCAACCCGTTTCAAACGAAGGTGTGTTTCAGAACTCCCTCCTAGGGCTACTTCAAGAGGAAACAAACCGTACACATAGAACTTAGAACTACTTTATTGTGTCAAGTTTCAAGGGGCTAGCACAAACCGTGCTTGATTTAGAGTTCCAAATTCATGTATCAATATAGGAGAAAACAGAGTGAAACCTGAAAATTCAAACTCTTATTGCAAACGAATGCTTCAACCTAGAAGAACGAAATTTGCTGAGCCATGTGGGACTGGTGTACTGCTCATTACCACCAAGTATCTTCAAGATTGGGTGAAAAAACATATGCTGAGATTTCAGGACACTCGTAGTTTTTTGGAAGCTTGGCAACCCGTTTCAAACGAAAGTGTGTTTCACCACTCGCTCCTAGGGCTACTTCAAGAGGAAACAAACCGTACACATAGAACTTAGAACTACTTTATTGTGTCAAGTTCCAAGGGGCTAGCACAAACCGTGCTTGATTTAGAGTTCCAAATTCATGTATCAATATAGGAGAAAACAGAGTGAAACCTGAAAATTCAAACTCTTATTGCAAACGAATGCTTCAACCTAGAAGAACGAAATTTGCTGAGCCAAGTGGGATTGGTGTACTGCTCATTACCACCAAGTATCTTCAAGATTGGGTGAAAAAACATATGCTGAGATTTCTGGACACTCGTAGTATTTTGGAAGCATGGCAACCTCTTCCAAACGAAAGTGTGTTTCACCACTCCCTCCTAGGGAAACTTCAATTGGACACAAACCATACAGAGAGAACTTAGAACTACTTTATTGTGTCAAGTTTAAAGGGGCTAGCACAAACCGTTCTTGATTTAGAGTTCCAAATTCATGTATCAATATAGGAGAAAACAGAGTGAAACCTGAAAACTCAAACTCTTATTGCAAACGAATGCTTCAACCTAGAAGAACGAAATTTGCTGAGTCAAGTGGGATTGGTGTACTGCTCATTACCACCAAGTATCTTCAAGATTGGGTGAAAAAACATATGCTGAGATTTCAGGACACTCGTAGTATTTTGGAAGCTTGGCAACCTCTTCCAAACGAAAGTGTGTTTCACCACTCCCTCCTAGGGAAACTTCAATTGGACACAAACCATACAGATAGAACTTAGAACTACTTTATTGTGTCGAGTTTCAAGGGGCTAGCACAAACCGTGTTTGATTTGGATTTCCAAATTCATCTATCAATATAGGAGAAAACAGAGTGAAACCTGAAAATTCAAACTCTTACTGCCAACGAATGCTTCAACCTAGAAGAACGAAATTTGCTGAACCCAGTGGGATTGGTGTACTGCTCATTATCACCAAGTATCTTCAAGAATGGGTGAAAAAACATATGCTGAGATTTCAGGTCACTCGTAGTTTTTTGGAAGCTTGGCAACCCGTTTCAAACGAAAGTGTGTTTCACCACTCCCTCAAAGGGCTACTTCAAGAGGAAACAAACCGTACACATAGTACTTAGAACTACTTTATTGTGTCAAGTTTCAAGGGGCTAGCACAAACCGTGCTTGATTTAGAGTTCCAAATTCATGTATCAATATAGGAGAAAACAGAGTGAAACCTGAAAATTCAAACTCTTATTGCAAACGAATGCTTCAACCTAGAAGAACGAAATTTGCTGAGCCAAGTGGGATTGGTGTACTGCTCATTACCACCAAGTATCTTCAAGATTGGGTGAAAAAACATATGCTGAGATTTCAGGACACTCGTAGTATTTTGGAAGCTTGGCAACCTCTTCCAAACGAAAGTGTGTTTCAGCACACCGTCCTAGGGAAACTTCAATTGGACACAAACCATACAGATAGAACTTAGAACTACTTTATTGTGTCAAGTTTCAAGGGGCTAGCACAAACCGTTCTTGATTTAGAGTTCCAAATTCATCTATCAATATAGGAGAAAACAGAGTGAAACCTGAAAACTCAAACTCTTATTGCAAACGAATGCTTCAACCTAGAAGAACGAAATTTGCTGAGTCAAGTGGGATTGGTGTACTGCTCATTACCACCAAGTATCTTCAAGATTGGGTGAAAAAACATATGCTGAGATTTCAGGAAACTCATAGTATTTTGGAAGCTTGGCAACCTCTTCCAAACGAAAGTGTGTTTTACCACTCCCTCCCAGGGAAACTTCAATTGGACACAAACCATACAGATAGAACTTAGAACTACTTTATTGTGTCCAGTTTCAAGGGGCTAGCACAAACCGTGTTTGATTTGGAGTTCCAAATTCATCTATCAATATAGGAGAAAACAGAGTGAAACCTGAAAATTCAAACTCTTACTGCCAACGAATGCTTCAACCTAGAAGAACGAAATTTGCTGAACCCAGTGGGATTGGTGTACTGCTCATTATCACCAAGTATCTTCAAGATTGGGTGAAAAAACATATGCTGAGATTTCAGGACACTCGTAGTATTTTGGAAGCTTGGCAACCCGTTTCAAACGAAAGTGTGTTTCACCACTCCCTCCTAGGGCTACTTCAAGAGGAAAGAAACCATACACATAGAACTTAGAACTTCTTTATTGTGTCAAGTTTCAAGGGGCTAGCACAAACCGTGCTTGATTTAGAGTTCCAAATTCATGTATCAATATAGGAGAAAACAGAGTGAAACCTGAAAATTCAAACTCTTATTGCAAACGAATGCTTCAACCTAGAAGAACGAAATTTGCTGAGCCAAGTGGGATTGGTATACTGCTCATTACCACCAAGTATCTTCACGATTGGGTGAAAAAACATATGCTGAGATTTCAGGACACTCGTAGTATTTTGGAAGCTTTTCAACCTCTTACAAACGAAGTGTGTTTCACCACTCCCTCCTAGGGAAACTTCAACTGGACACAAACCATACAGATAGAACTTAGAACTACTTTATTGTGTCCAGTTTCAAGGGGCTAGCACAAACCGTGTTTGATTTGGAGTTCCAAATTCATCTATCAATATAGGAGAAAACAGAATGAAACATGAAAATTCAAACTCTTACTGCCAACGAATGCTTCAACCTAGAAGAACGAAATTTGCTGAACCCAGTGGGATTGGTGTACTGCTCATTATCACCAAGTATCTTCAAGAATGGGTGAAAAAACATATGCTGAGATTTCAGGACACTCGTAGTTTTTTGAAAGCTTGGCAACCCGTTTCAAACGAAAGTGTGTTTCACCACTCCTTCCTAGGGCTACTTCAAGAGGAAACAAACCGTACACATAGAACTTAGAACTACTTTATTGTGTCAAGTTTCAAGGGGCTTGCACAAACCGTGCTTGATTTAGAGTTCAAAATTCATGTATCAATATAGGAGAAAACAGAGTGAAACCTGAAAATTCAAACTCTTATTGCAAACGAATGCTTCAACGTAGAAGAACGAAATTTGCTGAGCCAAGTGGGATTTATGTACTGCTCATTACCACCAAGTATCTTCAAGATTGGGTGAAAAAACATATGCTGAGATTTCAGGACACTCGTAGTATTTTGGAAGCTTGGCAACCTCTTCCAAACGAAAGTGTGTTTCACCACTCCCTCCCAGGGAAACTTCAATTGGACACAAACCATACAGATAGAACTTAGAACTACTTTATTGTGTCCAGTTTCAAGGGGTAGCACAAACCGTATTTGATTTGGAGTTCCAAATTCATCTATCAATATAGGAGAAAACAGAGTGAAACCTGAAAATTCAAACTCTTACTGCCAACGAATGCTTCAACCTAGAAGAACGAAATTTGCTGAACCCCGTGGGATTGGTGTACTGCTCATTATCTCCAAGTATCTTCAAGATTGGGTGAAGAAACATATGCTGAGATTTCAGGAAACTCGTAGTTTTTTGGAAGCTTGGCAACCCGTTTCAAACGAAAGTGTGTTTCACCATTCCCTCCTAGGGCTACTTCAAGAGGAAACAAACCGTACACAGAGAACATAGAACTACTTTATTGTGTCAAGTTTCAAGGGGCTAGCACAAACCGTGCTTGATTTAGAGTTCCAAATTCATGTATCAATATAGGAGAAAACAGAGAGAAACCTGAAAATTCAAACTCTTATTGCAAACGAATGCTTCAACCTAGAAGAACGAAATTTGCTGAGACAAGTGGGATTGGTGTACTGCTCATTACCACCAAGTATCTTCAAGATTGGGGGAAAAAACATATGCTGAGATTTCAGGACACTCATAGTATTTTGGAAGCTTGGCAACCTCTTTCAAACAAAAGTGTGTTTCAGCACACCCTAAAAGGGAAACTTCAATTGGACACAAACCATACAGATAGAACTTAGAACTACTTTATTGTGTCCAGTTTCAAGGGGCAAGCACAAACCGTGTTTGATTTGGAGTTCCAAATTCATCTATCAATATAGGAGAAAAAAGAGTGAAACCTGAAAATTCAAACTCTTACTGCCAACCAATGCTTCAACCTAGAAGAACGAAATTTGCTGAACCCAGTGGGATTGGTGTACTGCTCATTATCACCAAGTATCTTCAAGATTGGGTGAAGAAACATATGCTGAGATTTCAGGACACTCGTAGTTTTTTGGAAGCTTGGCAACCCGTTTCAAACGAAAGTGTGTTTCACCACTCCCTCCTAGGCCTACTTCAAGAGGAAACAAACAGTACACATAGAACTTAGAACTACTTTATTGTGTCAAGTTTCAAGGGGCTAGCACAAACCTTGCTTGATTTAGAGTTCCAAATTCATGTATCAATATAGGAGAAAACAGAGTGAAACCTGAAAATCCAAACTCTTATTGTAAACGAATGCTTCAACCTAGAAGAACGAAATTTGCTGAGCCAAATGGGATTGGTGTACTGCTCATTACCACCAAGTATCTTCAAGATTGTGTGAAAAAACATATGCTGAGATTTCAGGACACTCGTAGTATTTTGGAAGCTTGGCAACCTCTTCCAAACGAAAGTGTGTTTCACCACTCCCTCCTAGGGAAACATCAATTGGACACAAACCATACAGATAGAACTTAGAACTACTTTATTGTGTCAAGTTTCAAGGGGCTAGCACAAACCGTTCTTGATTTAGAGTTCCAAATTCATCTATCAATATAGGAGAAAACAGAGTGAAACCTGAAAACTCAAACTCTTATTGCAAACGAATGCTTCAACCTACAAAAACGAAATTTGCTGAGTCAAGTGGGATTGGTGTACTGCTCATTACCAACAAGTATCTTCAAGATTGGGTGAAAAAACATATGCTGAGATTTCAGGACACTCGTAGTATTTTGGAAGCTTGGCAACCTCTTCCAAACGAAAGTGTTTTTCACCACTCCCTCCTTGGTAAACTTCAATTGGACACAAACCATACAGATAGAACTTAGAACTACTTTATTGTGTCGAGTTTCAAGGGGCTAGCACAAACCGTGTTTGATTTGGATTTCCAAATTCATCTATCAATAGGGGAGAAAACAGAGTGAAACCTGAAAATTCAAACTCTTACTTCCAACGAATGCTTCAACCTAGAAGAACGAAATTTGCTGAACCCAGTGGGATTGGTGTACTGCTCATTATCACCAAGTATCTTCAAGAATGGGTGAAAAAACATATGCTGAGATTTCAGGACACTCGTAGTTTTTTGGAAGCTTGGCAACCCGTTTCAAACGAAAGTGTGTTTCACCACTCCCTCCTAGGGCTACTTCAAGAGGAAACAAACCATACACATAGTACTTAGAACTACTTTATTGTGTCAAGTTTCAAGGGGCTAGCACAAACCGTGCTTGATTTAGAGTTCCAAATTCATGTATCAATATAGGAGAAAACAGAGTGAAACCTGAAAATTCAAACTCTTATTGCAAACGAATGCTTCAACCTAGAAGAACGAAATTTGCTGAGCCAAGTGGGAATGGTGCACTGCTCATTACCACCAAGTATCTTCAAGATTGGGTGAAAAAACATATGCTGAGATTTCAGGACACTCGTAGTATTTTGGAAGCTTGGTAACCTCTTCCAAACGAAAGTGTGTTTCAGCACACCCTCCTAGGGAAACTTCAATTGGACACAAACCATACAGATAGAACTTAGAACTACTTTATTGTGTCCAGTTTCAAGGGGCTAGCACAAACCGTGTTTGATTTGGAGTTCCAAATTCATCTATCAATATAGGAGAAAACAGAGTGAAACCTGAAAATTCAAACTCTTACTGCCAACGAATGCTTCAACCTAGAAGAACGAAATTTGCTGAACCCAGTGGGATTGGTGTACTGCTCATTATCGTCAAGTATCTTCAAGATTCGGTGAAAAAACATATGCTGAGATTTCATTACACTCATAGTATTTTGGAAGCTTGGCAACCTGTTTCAAACGAAAGTGTGTTTCACCACTCCCTCCTAGGGCTACTTCAAGAGGAAAGAAACCATACACATAGAACTTAGAACTACTTTATTGTGTCAAGTTTCAAGGGGCTAGCACAAACCGTGCTTGATTTAGAGTTCCAAATTCATGTATCAATATAGCAGAAAACAGAGTGAAAACTGAAAATTCAAACTCTTATTGCAAACGAATGATTCAACCTAGAAGAACGAAATTTGCTGAGCCAAGTGGGATTGGTATACTGCTCATTACCACCAAGTATCTTCACGATTGGGTGAAAAAACATATGCTGAGATTTCAGGACACTCGTAGTATTTTGGAAGCTTGGCAACCTCTTACAAACGAAGTGTGTTTCACCACTTCCTCCTAGGGAAACTTCAACTGGACACAAACCATACAGATAGAACTTAGAACTACTTTATTGTGTCCAGTTTCAAGGGGCTAGCACAAACCGTGTTTGATTTGGAGTTCCAAATTCATCTATCAATATAGGAGAAAACAGAATGAAACCTGAAAATTCAAACTCTTACTGCCAACGAATGCTTCAACCTAGAAGAACGAAATTTGCTGAACCCAGTGGGATTGGTGTACTGCTCATAATCACCAAGTATCTTCAAGATTGGGTGAAAAAACATATGCTGAGATTTCAGGACACTCGTAGTTTTTTGGAAGCTTGGCAACCCGTTTCAAACGAAAGTGTGTTTCACCACTCCCTCCTAGGGCTACTTCAAGAGGAAACAAACCGTACACATAGAACTTAGAACTACTTTATTGTGTCAAGTTTCAAGGGGCTAGCACAAACCGTGTTTGATTTGGAGTTCCAAATTCATCTATCAATATAGGAGAAAACAGAGTGAAACCTGAAAATTCAAACTCTTACTGCCAACGAATTCTTCAACCGAGAAGAACGAAATTTGCTGAACCCAGTGGGATTGGTGTACTGCTCATTATCACCAAGTATCTTCAAGATTGGGTGAAGAAACATATGCTGAGACTTCAGGATACTCGTAGTTTTTTGGAAGCTTGGCAACCCGTTTCAAACGAAAGTGTGTTTCACCACTCCCTCCTAGGGCTACTTCAAGAGGAAACAAACCGTATACAGAGAAATTAGAACTACTTTATTGTGTCAAGTTTCAAGGGGCTTGCACAAACCGTGCTTGATTTAGAGTTCCAAATTCATGTATCAATATAGGAGAAAACAGAGAGAAACCTGAAAATTCAAACTCTTATTGCAAACGAATGCTTCAACCTAGAAGAACGAAATTTGCTGAGACAAGTGGGATTGGTGTACTGCTCATTACCACCAAGTATCTTCAAGATTGGGTGAAATAACATATGCTGAGATTTCAGGACACTCGTAGTATTTTGGAAGCTTGGCAACCTCTTTCAAACGAAAGTGTGTTTCAGCACACCCTCCAAGGGAAACTTCAATTGGACACAAACCATACAGATAGAACTTAGAACTACTTTATTGTGTCCAGTTTCAAGGGGCTAGCACAAACCGTGTTTGATTTGGAGTTCCAAATTCATCTATCAATATAGGAGAAAAAAGAGTGAAACCTGAAAATTCAAACTCTTACTGCCAACGAATGCTTCAACCTAGAAGAACGAAATTTGCTGAACCCAGTGGGATTGGTGTACTGCTCATTATCACCAAGTATCTTCAAGATTGGGTGAAGAAACATATGCTGAGATTTCAGGACACTCATAGTTTTTTGGAAGCTTGGCAACCCGTTTCAAACGAAAGTGTGTTTCACCACTCCCTCCTAGGCCTACTTCAAGAGGAAACAAACCGTACACATAGAACTTAGAACTACTTTATTGTGTCAAGTTTCAAGGGGCTAGCACAAACCTTGCTTGATTTAGAGTTCCAAATTCATGTATCAATATAGGAGAAAACAGAGTGAAACCTGAAAATTCAAACACTTATTGCAAACGAATGCTTCAACCTAGAAGAACGAAATTTGCTGAGCCAAATGGGATTGGTATACTGCTCATTACCACCAAGTATCTTCAAGATTGGGTGAAAAAACATATGCTGAGATTTCAGGACACTCGTAGTATTTTGGAAGCTTGGCAACCTCTTCCAAACGAAAGTGTGTTTCACCACTCCCTCCCAGGGAAACTTCAATTGGACACAAACCATACAGATAGAACTTAGAACTACTTTATTGTGTCAAGTTTCAAGGGGCTAGCACAAACCGTTCTTGATTTAGAGTTCCAAATTCATCTATCAATATAGGAGAAAACAGAGTGAAACCTGAAAACTCAAACTCTTATTGCAAACGAATGCTTCAACCTAGAAGAACGAAATTTGCTGAGTCAAGGGGGATTGGTGTACTGCTCATTACCAACAAGTATCTTCAAGATTGGGTGAAAAAACATATGCTGAGATTTCAGGACACTTGTAGTATTTTGGAAGCTTGGCAATCTCTTCCAAACGAAAGTGTGTTTCACCACTCCCTCCTATGGAAGCTTCAATTGGACACAAACCATACAGATAGAACTTAGAACTACTTTATTGTGTCGAGTTTCAAGGGGCTAGCACAAACCGTGTTTGATTTGGATTTCCAAATTCATCTATCAATATAGGAGAAAACAGAGTGAAACCTGAAAATTCAAACTCTTACTTCCAACGAATGCTTCAACCTAGAAGAACGAAATTTGCTGAACCCAGTGGGATTGGTGTACTGCTCATTATCACCAAGTATCTTCAAGAATGGGTGAAAAAACATATGCTGAGATTTCAGGACACTCGTAGTTTTTTGGAAGCTTGGCAACCCGTTTCAAACGAAAGTGTGTTTCACCACTCCCTCCTAGGGCTACTTCAAGAGGAAACAAACCATACACATAGTACTTAGAACTACTTTATTGTGTCAAGTTTCAAGGGGCTAGCACAAACCGTGCTTGATTTAGAGTTCCAAATTCATGTATCAATATAGGAGAAAACAGAGTGAAACCTGAAAATTCAAACTCTTATTGCAAACGAATGCTTCAACCTAGAAGAACGAAATTTGCTGAGCCAAGTGGGATTGGTGTACTGCTCATTACCACCAAGTATCTTCAAGATTGGGTGAAAAAACATATGCTGAGATTTCAGGACACTCGTAGTATTTTGGAAGCTTGGCAACCTCTTCCAAACGAAAGTGTGTTTCACCACTCCCTCCCAGGGAAACTTCAATTGGACACAAACCATACAGATAGAACTTAGAACTACTTTATTGTGTCCAGTTTCAAGGGGCTAGCACAAACCGTATTTGATTTGGAGTTCCAAATTCATCTATCAATATAGGACAAAACAGAGTGAAACCTGAAAATTCAAACTCTTACTGCCAACGAATGCTTCAACCTAGAAGAACGAAATTTGCTGAACCCAGTGGGATTGGTGTACTGCTCATTATCTCCAAGTATCTTCAAGATTGGGTGAAGAAACATATGCTGAGATTTCAGGAAACTCGTAGTTTTTTGGAAGCTTGGCAACCCGTTTCAAACGAAAGTGTGTTTCACCATTCCCTCCTAGGGCTACTTCAAGAGGAAACAAACCGTACACAGAGAACATAGAACTACTTTATTGTGTCAAGTTTCAAGGGGCTTGCACAAACCGTGCTTGATTTAGAGTTCCAAATTCATGTATCAATATAGGAGAAAACAAAGAGAAACCTGAAAATTCAAACTCTTATTGCAAACGAATGCTTCAACCTAGAGAACGAAATTTGCTGAGACAAGTGGGATTGGTGTACTGCTCATTACCACCAAGTATCTTCAAGATTGGGGGAAAAAACATATGCTGAGATTTCAGGACACTCATAGTATTTTGGAAGCTTGGCAACCTCTTTCAAACGAAAGTGTGTTTCAGCACACCCTAAAAGGGAAACTTCAATTGGACACAAACCATACAGATAGAACTTAGAACTACTTTATTGTGTCCAGTTTCAAGGGGCAAGCACAAACCGTGTTTGATATTTAGTTCCAAATTCATCTATCAATATAGGAGAAAAAAGAGTGAAACCTGAAAATTCAAACTCTTACTGCCAACGAATGGTTCAACCTAGTAGAACGAAATTTGCTGAACCCAGTGGGATTGGTGTACTGCTCATTATCACCAAGTATCTTCAAGATTGGGTGAAGAAACATATGCTGAGATTTCAGGACACTCGTAGTTTTTTGGAAGCTTGGCAACCCGTTTCAAACGAAAGTGTGTTTCACCACTCCCTCCTAGGCCTACTTCAAGAGGAAACAAACAGTACACATAGAACTTAGAACTACTTTATTGTGTCAAGTTTCAAGGGGCTAGCACAAACCTTGCTTGATTTAGAGTTCCAAATTCATGTATCAATATAGGAGAAAACAGAGTGAAACCTGAAAATTCAAACTCTTATTGCAAACGAATGCTTCAACCTAGAAGAACGAAATTTGCTGAACCCAGTGGGATTGATGTACTGCTCATTATCACCAAGTATCTTCACGATTCGGTGAAAAAACATATGCTGAGATTTCTGGACACTCGTAGTATTTTGGAAGCTTGGCAACCTCTTCCAAACGAAAGTGTGTTTCACCACTCCCTCCTAGGGAAACATCAATTGGACACAAACCATACAGATAGAACTTAGAACTACTTTATTGTGTCAAGTTTCAAGGGGCTAGCACAAACCGTTCTTGATTTAGAGTTCCAAATTCATCTATCAATATAGGAGAAAACAGAGTGAAACCTGAAAACTCAAACTCTTATTGCAAACGAATGCTTCAACCTAGAAAAACGAAATTTGCTGAGTCAAGTGGGATTGGTGTACTGCTCATTACCAACAAGTATCTTCAAGATTGGGTGAAAAAACATATGCTGAGATTTCAGGACACTCGTAGTATTTTGGAAGCTTGGCAACCTCTTCCAAACGAAAGTGTTTTTCACCACTCCCTCCTTGGTAAACTTCAATTGGACACAAACCATACAGATAGAACTTAGAACTACTTTATTGTGTCGAGTTTCAAGGGGCTAGCACAAACCGTGTTTGATTTGGATTTCCAAATTCATCTATCAATAGGGGAGAAAACAGAGTGAAACCTGAAAATTCAAACTCTTACTTCCAACGAATGCTTCAACCTAGAAGAACGAAATTTGCTGAACCCAGTGGGATTGGTGTACTGCTCATTATCACCAAGTATCTTCAAGAATGGGTGAAAAAACATATGCTGAGATTTCAGGACACTCGTAGTTTTTTGGAAGCTTGGCAACCCGTTTCAAACGAAAGTGTGTTTCACCACTCCCTCCTAGGGCTACTTCAAGAGGAAACAAACCATACACATAGTACTTAGAACTACTTTATTGTGTCAAGTTTCAAGGGGCTAGCACAAACCGTGCTTGATTTAGAGTTCCAAATTCATGTATCAATATAGGAGAAAACAGAGTTAAACCTGAAAATTCAAACTCTTATTGCAAACGAATGCTTCAACCTAGAAGAACGAAATTTGCTGAGCCAAGTGTGAATGGTGTACTGCTCATTACCACCAAGTATCTTCAAGATTGGGTGAAAAAACATATGCTGAGATTTCTGGACACTCGTAGTATTTTGGAAGCTTGGCAACCTCTTCCAAACGAAAGTGTGTTTCAGCACACCCTCCTAGGGAAACTTCAATTGGACACAAACCATACAGATAGAACTTAGAACTACTTTATTGTGTCAAGTTTCAAGGGGCTAGCACAAACCGTTCTTGATTTAGAGTTCCAAATTCATCTATCAATATAGGAGAAAACAGAGTGAAACCTGAAAACTCAAACTCTTATTGCAAACGAATGCTTCAACCTAGAAGAACGAAATTTGCTGAGTCAAGTGGGATTGGTGTACTGCTCATTACCACCAAGTATCTTCAAGATTGGGTGAAAAACATATGCTGAGATTTCAGGACACTCATAGTATTTTGGAAGCTTGGCAACCTCTTCCAAACGAAAGTGTGTTTCACCACTCCCTCCCAGGGAAACTTCAATTGGACACAAACCATACAGATAGAACTTAGAACTACTTTATTGTGTCCAGTTTCAAGGGGCTAGCACAAACCGTGTTTGATTTGGAGTTCCAAATTCATCTATCAATATAGGAGAAAACAGAGTGAAACCTGAAAATTCAAACTCTTACTGCCAACGAATGCTTCAACCTAGAAGAACGAAATTTGCTGAACCCAGTGGGATTGGTGTACTGCTCATTATCATCAAGTATCTTCAAGATTGGGTGAAAAAACATATGCTGAGATTTCATTACACTCGTAGTATTTTGGAAGCTTGGCAACCTGTTTCAAACGAAAGTGTGTTTCACCACTCCCTCCTAGGGCTACTTCAAGAGGAAAGAAACCATACACATAGAACTTAGAACCTCTTTATTGTGTCAAGTTTCAAGGGGCTAGCACAAACCGTGCTTGATTTAGAGTTCCAAATTCATGTATCAATATAGCAGAAAACAGAGTGAAACCTGAAAATTCAAACTCTTATTGCAAACGAATGCTTCAACCTAGAAGAACGAAATTTGCTGAGCCAAGTGGGATTGGTATACTGCTCATTACCACCAAGTATCTTCACGATTGGGTGAAAAAACATATGCTGAGATTTCAGGACACTCGTAGTATTTTGGAAGCTTGGCAACCTCTTACAAACGAAGTGTGTTTCACCACTCCCTCCTAGGGAAACTTCAACTGGACACAAACCATACAGATAGAACTTAGAACTACTTTATTGTGTCCAGTTTCAAGGGGCTAGCACAAACCGTGTTTGATTTGGAGTTCCAAATTCATCTATCAATATAGGAGAAAACAGAATGAAACCTGAAAATTCATACTCTTACTGCCAACGAATGCTTCAACCTAGAAGAACGAAATTTGCTGAACCCAGTGGGATTGGTGTACTGCTCATTATCACCAAGTATCTTCAAGATTGGGTGAAGAAACATATGCTGAGATTTCAGGACACTCGTAGTTTTTTGGAAGCTTGGCAACCCGTTTCAAACGAAAGTGTGTTTCACCACTCCCTCCTAGGCCTACTTCAAGAGGAAACAAACCGTACACATAGAACTTAGAACTACTTTATTGTGTCAAGTTTCAAGGGGCTAGCACAAACCTTGCTTGATTTAGAGTTCCAAATTCATGTATCAATATAGGAGAAAACGGAGTGAAACCTGAAAATTCAAACTCTTACTGCCAACGAATGCTTCAACCTAGAAGAACGAAATTTGCTGAACCCAGAGGGATTGGTGTACTGCTCATTATCACCAAGTATCTTCAAGAATGGGTGAAAAAACATATGCTGAGATTTCAGGACACTCGTAGTTTTTTGGAAGCTTGGCAACCCGTTTCAAACGAAAGTGTGTTTCACCACTCCCTCCTAGGGCTACTTCAAGAGGAAACAAACCGTACACATAGAACTTAGAACTACTTTATTGTGTCAAGTTTCAAGGGGCTAGCACAAACCGTGTTTGATTTGGAGTTCCAAATTCATCTATCAATATAGGAGAAAACAGAGTGAAACCTGAAAATTCAAACTCTTACTGCCAACGAATTCTTCAACCTAGAAGAACGAAATTTGCTGAACCCAGTGGGATTGGTGTACTGCTCATTATCACCAAGTATCTTCAAGATTGGGTGAAGAAACATATGCTGAGATTTCAGGATACTCGTAGTTTTTTGGAAGCTTGGCAACCCGTTTCAAACGAAAGTGTGTTTCACCACTCCCTCCTAGGGCTACTTCAAGAGGAAACAAACCGTACACAGAGAACTTAGAACTACTTTATTGTGTCAAGTTTCAAGGGGCTAGCACAAGCCGTGCTTGATTTAGAGTTCCAAATTCATGTATCAATATAGGAGAAAACAGAGAGAAACCTGAAAATTCAAACTCTTATTGCAAACGAATGCTTCAACCTAGAAGAACGAAATTTGCTGAGACAAGTGGGATTGGTGTACTGCTCATTACCACCAAGTATCTTCAAGATTGGGTGAAATAACATATGCTGAGATTTCAGGACACTCGTAGTATTTTGGAAGCTTGGCAACCTCTTTCAAACGAAAGTGTGTTTCAGCACACCCTCCAAGGGAAACTTCAATTGGACACAAACCATACAGATAGAACTTAGAACTACTTTATTGTGTCCAGTTTCAAGGGGCTAGCACAAACCGTGTTTGATTTGGAGTTCCAAATTCATCTATCAATAAAGGAGAAAAAAGAGTGAAACCTGAAAATTCAAACTCTTACTGCCAACGAATGCTTCAACCTAGAAGAACGAAATTTGCTGAACCCAGTGGGATTGGTGTACTGCTCATTATCACCAAGTATCTTCAAGATTGGGTGAAGAAACATATGCTGAGATTTCAGGACACTCGTAGTTTTTTGGAAGCTTGGCAACCCGTTTCAAACGAAAGTGTGTTTCACCACTCCCTCCTAGGCCTACTTCAAGAGGAAACAAACCGTACACATAGAACTTAGAACTAGTTTATTGTGTCAAGTTTCAAGGGGCTAGCACAAACCTTGCTTGATTTAGAGTTCCAAATTCATGTATCAATATAGGAGAAAACAGAGTGAAACCTGAAAATTCAAACTCTTATTGCAAACGAATGCTTCAACCTAGAAGAACGAAATTTGCTGAGCCAAATGGGATTGGTGTACTGCTCATTACCACCAAATATCTTCAAGATTGGGTGAAAAAACATATGCTGAGATTTCAGGACACTCGTAGTATTTTGGAAGCTTGGCAACCTCTTCCAAACGAAAGTGTGTTTCACCACTCCCTCCTAGGGAAACATCAATTGGACACAAACCATACAGATAGAACTTAGAACTACTTTATTGTGTCAAGTTTCAAGGGGCTAGCACAAACCGTTCTTGATTTAGAGTTCCAAATTCATCTATCAATATAGGAGAAAACAGAGTGAAACCTGAAAACTCAAACTCTTATTGCAAACGAATGCTTCAACCTAGAAGAACGAAATTTGCTGAGTCAAGTGGGATTGGTGTACTGCTCATTACCAACAAGTATCTTCAAGATTGGGTGAAAAAACATATGCTGAGATTTCAGGACACTCGTAGTATTTTGGAAGCTTGGCAATCTCTTCCAAACGAAAGTGTGTTTCACCACTCCCTCCTATGGAAACTTCAATTGGACACAAACCATACAGATAGAACTTAGAACTACTTTATTGTGTCGACTTTCAAGGGGCTAGCACAAACCGTGTTTGATTTGGATTTCCAAATTCATCTATCAATATAGGAGAAAACAGAGTGAAACCTGAAAATTCAAACTCTTACTTCCAACGAATGCTTCAACCTAGAAGAACGAAATTTGCTGAACCCAGTGGGATTGGTGTACTGCTCATTATCACCAAGTATCTTCAAGATTGGGTGAAAAAACATATGCTGAGATTTCAGGACACTCGTAGTTTTTTGGAAGCTTGGCAACCCGTTTCAAACGAAAGTGTGTTTCACCACTCCCTCCTAGGGCTACTTCAAGAGGAAACAAACCATACACATAGTACTTAGAACTACTTTATTGTGTCAAGTTTCAAGGGGCTAGCACAAACCGTGCTTGATTTAGAGTTCCAAATTCATGTATAAATATAGGAGAAAACAGAGTGAAACCTGAAAATTCAAACTCTTATTGCAAACGAATGCTTCAACCTAGAAGAACGAAATTTGCTGAGCCAAGTGGGATTGGTGTACTGCTCATTACCACCAAGTATCTTCAAGATTGGGTGAAAAAACATATGCTGAGATTTCAGGAAACTCGTAGTATTTTGGAAGCTTGGCAACCTCTTCCAAACGAAAGTGTGTTTCAGCACACCCTCCTAGGGAAACTTCAATTGGACACAAACCATACAGATAGAACTTAGAACTACTTTATTGTGTCAAGTTTCAAGGGGCTAGCACAAACCGTTCTTGATTTAGAGTTCCAAATTCATCTATCAATATAGGAGAAAACAGAGTGAAACCTGAAAACTCAAACTCTTATTGCAAACGAATGCTTCAACCTAGAAGAACGAAATTTGCTGAACCCAGTGGGATTGGTGTACTGCTCATTATCACCAAGTATCTTCAAGAATGGGTGAAAAAACATATGCTGAGTTTTCAGGACACTCGTAGTTTTTTGGAAGCTTGGCAACCCGTTTCAAACGAAAGTGTGTTTCACCACTCCCTCCTAGGGCTACTTCAAGAGGAAACAAACCGTACACATAGAACTTAGAACTACTTTATTGTGTCAAGTTTCAAGGGGCTAGCACAAACCGTGTTTGATTTGGAGTTCCAAATTCATCTATCAATATAAGAGAAAACAGAGTGAAACCTGAAAATTCAAACTCTTACTGCCAACGAATGCTTCAACCTAGAAGAACGAAATTTGCTGAACCCAGTGGGATTGGTGTACTGCTCATTATCACCAAGTATCTTCAAGATTGGGTGAAAAAACATATGCTGAGATTTCAGGACACTCGTAGTTTTTTGGAAGCTTGGCAACCCTTTTCAAACAAAAGTGTGTTTCAACACTCCCTCCTAGGGCTACTTCAAGAGGAAACAAACCGTACACATAGAACTTAGAACTACTTTATTGTGTCAAGTTTCAAGGGGCTAGCACAAACCGTGCTTGATTTAGAGTTCCAAATTCATGTATCAATATAGGAGAAAACAGAGAGAAACCTGAAAATTCAAACTCTTATTGCAAACGAATGCTTCAACCTAGAGGAACGAAATTTGCTGAGACAAGTGGGATTGGTGTACTGCTCATTACCACCAAGTATCTTCAAGATTGGGTGAAATAACATATGCTGAGATCAGGACACTCGTAGTATTTTGGAAGCTTGGCAACCTCTTTCAAACGAAAGTGTGTTTCAGCACACCCTCGAAGGGAAACTTCAATTGGACACAAACCATACAGATAGAACTTAGAACTACTTTATTGTGTCCAGTTTCAAGGGGCTAGCACAAACCGTGTTTGATTTGGAGTTCCAAATTCATCTATCAATATAGGAGAAAAAAGAGTGAAACCTGAAAATTCAAACTCTTACTGCCAACGAATGCTTCAACCTAGAAGAACGAAATTTGCTGAACCCAGTGGGATTGGTGTACTGCTCATTACCACCAAGTATCTTCAAGATTGGGTGAAGAAACATATGCTGAGATTTCAGGACACTCGTAGTTTTTTAGAAGCTTGGCAACCCGTTTCAAACGAATGTGTGTTTCACCACTCCCTCCTAGGGCTACTTCAAGAGGAAACAAACCGTACACATAGAACTTAGAACTACTTTATTGTGTCAAGTTTCAAGGGGCTAGCACAAACCGTGCTTGATTTAGAGTTCCAAATTCATGTATCAATATAGGAGAAAACAGAGTGAAACCTGAAAATTCAAACTCTTATTGCAAACGAATGCTTCAACCTAGAAGAACGAAATTTGCTGAGCCAAGTGGGATTGGTGTACTGCTCATTACCACCAAGTATCTTCAAGATTGGGTGAAAAAACATATGCTGAGATTTCAGGACACTCGTAGTATTTTGGAAGCTTGGCAACCTCTTCCAAACGAAAGTGTGTTTCAGCACACCCTCCTAGGGAAACTTCAATTGGACACAAACCATACAGATAGAACTTAGAACTACTTTATTGTGTCAAGTTTCAAGGGGCTAGCACAAACCGTTCTTGATTTAGAGTTCCAAATTCATCTATCAATATAGGAGAAAACAGAGTGAAACCTGAAAACTCAAACTCTTATTGCAAACGAATGCTTCAACCTAGAAGAACGAAATTTGCTGAGTCAAGTGGGATTGGTGTACTGCTCATTACCACCAAGTATCTTCAAGATTGGGTGAAAAAACATATGCTGAGATTTCAGGACACTCATAGTATTTTGGAAGCTTGGCAACCTCTTCCAAACGAAAGTGTGTTTCACCACTCCCTCCCAGGGAAACTTCAATTGGACACAAACCATACAGATAGAACTTAGAACTACTTTATTGTGTCCAGTTTCAAGGGGCTAGCACAAACGTTGTTTGATTTGGAGTTCCAAGTTCATCTATCAATATAGGAGAAAACAGAGTGAAACCTGAAAATTCAAACTCTTACTGCCAACGAATGCTTCAACCTAGAAGAACGAAATTTGCTGAACCCAGTGGGATTGGTGTACTGCTCATTATCATCAAGTATCTTCAAGATTGGGTGAAAAAACATATGCTGAGATTTCAGGACACTCGTAGTATTTTGGAAGCTTGGCAACCTGTTTCAAACGAAAGTGTGTTTCACCACTCCCTCCTAGGGCTACTTCAAGAGGAAAGAAACCATACACATAGAACTTACAACTTCTTTATTGTGTCAAGTTTCAAGGGGCTAGCACAAACCGTGCTTGATTTAGAGTTCCAAATTCATGTATCAATATAGCAGAAAACAGAGTGAAACCTGAAAATTCAAACTCTTATTGCAAACGAATGCTTCAACCTAGAAGAACGAAATTTGCTGAGCCAAGTGGGATTGGTATACTGCTCATTACCACCAAGTATCTTCACGATTGGGTGAAAAAACATATGCTGAGATTTCAGGACACTCTTAGTATTTTGGAAGCTTGGTAACCTCTTACAAACGAAGTGTGTTTCACCACTCCCTCCTAGGGAAACTTCAATTGGACACAAACCATACAGATAGAACTTAGAACTACTTTATTGTGTCCAGTTTCAAGGGGCTAGCACAAACCGTGTTTGATTTGGAGTTCCAAATTCATCTATCAATATAGGAGAAAACAGAGTGAAACCTGAAAATTCAAACTCTTACTGCCAACGAATGCTTCAACCTAGAAGAACGAAATTTGCTGAACCCAGTGGGATTGGTGTACTGCTCATTATCACCAAGTATCTTCAAGAATGGGTGAAAAAACATATGCTGAGTTTTCAGGACACTCGTAGTTTTTTGGAAGCTTGGCAACCCGTTTCAAACGAAAGTGTGTTTCACCACTCCCTCCTAGGGCTACTTCAAAAGGAAACAAACCGTACACATAGAACTTAGAACTACTTTATTGTGTCAAGTTTCAAGGGGCTAGCACAAACCGTGCTTGATTTAGAGTTCCAAATTCATGTATCAATATAGGAGAAAACAGAGAGAAACCTGAAAATTCAAACTCTTATTGCAAACGAATGCTTCAACCTAGAGGAACGAAATTTGCTGAGACAAGTGGGATTGGTGTACTGCTCATTACCACCAAGTATCTTCAAGATTGGGTGAAATAACATATGCTGAGATCAGGACACTCGTAGTATTTTGGAAGCTTGGCAACCTCTTTCAAACGAAAGTGTGTTTCAGCACTCCCTCCAAGGGAAACTTCAATTGGACACAAACCATACAGATAGAACTTAGAACTACTTTATTGTGTCCAGTTTCAAGGGGCTAGCACAAACCGTGTTTGATTTGGAGTTCCAAATTCATCTATCAATATAGGAGAAAACAGAGTGAAACCTGAAAATTCAAACTCTTACTGCCAACGAATGCTTCAACCTAGAAGAACGAAATTTGCTGAACCCAGTGGGATTGGTGTACTGCTCATTATCACCAAGTATCTTCAAGATTGGGTGAAGAAACATATGCTGAGATTTCAGGACACTCGTAGTTTTTTGGAAGCTTGGCAACCCGTTTCAAACGAAAGTGTGTTTCACCACTCCCTCCTAGGGCTACTTCAAGAGGAAACAAACCGTACACATAGAACTTAGAACTACTTTATTGTGTCAAGTTTCAAGGGGCTAGCACAAACCGTGCTTGATTTAGAGTTCCAAATTCATGTATCAATATAGGAGAAAACAGAGTGAAACCTGAAAATTCAAACTCTTATTGCAAACGAATGCTTCAACCTAGAAGAACGAAATTTGCTGAGACAAGTGGGATTGGTGTACT